>NW_026923346.1:0-215377 GCF_032062105.1 Saccostrea cuccullata | reverse complement strand
TTTTCACTCCGTGTTTATTCAGTGTTGATTGCTGGTAGACACTTAAGGAGACGCTAAATAAACATTGGAACACCTGTGCTCTGAGAGAGTGTTAACTAACAGGGCAGTTTGGTGATTAGTGACGCTTGATTGCACCCACCTGGACTGTTCCAGCGAGCCCAGCAGATTTGGAGACGTGCCAAAGCCATTGTTAAACAATTAAAGTTTACTCATAAACCTAGCTTCTTCTTTATCTATCGCTGTAATTCTTTTTTTTTTAAATTCTTTTATTCTTTATTTCATACTTAGTTTAATAAATTAATTAAATAAATAAAAGGTTATATTTAATATTATGCATGTATGCTGTACACAGGTACACATAATGTGTAATTTCGTTTGCAAATAAACTGCGTAAATAAACAGCTTGGGTATCAAACATAATTTGGACAAATTTTGAACTCCACTACAAACGTTTTAACAGCTTGGGTAGTGGCTTGGACTACTTCTCAGTTGTCAGCAGAAATACAAATCGATAATTGCTGAACTGCTAATTGACCTCAGTTCAGTAATTAAAAAAAAATTATTTTGACAGATTGCTTGTCTATTTACTTTGACCTTTTTATTTGAATAAAAAAAATGTTGTTGTTTATTTAGAAATAACTTTTAATTGAATACAAAGAGAATAAAATAATCAGAATTTTGGTTGTTGTTTATATAGAAATGACTATGACTACGAAGACATTGAAATTTTCACGAACGCATTATCTGGACAGAAACGAAAGTGAAAGTACATGTTACAGAAAATGGCGGCAATTAAAGGAAGATTGTCGAAGTTTCTATTAAAAAATGTGCTCTATGCTTTTACTAAGATGGAAAAAGAAGAAATAGCATCATGAAAATAAGTTTTAAAGATAAGTAATCAATGAATTAAGTGTATATGGCATATTGGAGAAGAATTTGAGCATGAAAAGGAGACAGAAGGAGAGAAATATACCCCCTAATACAAGAACACGTTTTCCAAACGATGTTTTACTGGATTTTATAGGGAACTTTTATTACGTTGCCCTCGGTATTACGATATTTTACCGTGACAAGGTGAACATCGTAATAACGGGTCTCTACTGTAAATCTAAACTCTAGATATTAGCATTCAAAAATCTGAAGCGGGTCCAAAATGGCGGCTGTCTCTGTCAATGTCGACATTTCGCAATAGGGGTTTACGGAGGCAGCCGAGCGTTTGCTTGAATGAAAGTAACATAAGAATAAATGAAATGTAAAGGAATACTTGGATTGTCACGTCGTAGTTACGTTGCAGTTCTGTGTCAAGCTAACGTCTTCTACAATTGGTTTTGGCTGGTTTTCAAAGTAAAAAAAAAGAAGACTAAATGTGGAAATGAAATTCGATACCTAATATCTTTTGTGCACCACGGAAAAACAGATCTTAAATCGTACTTATAAGTTATACTTTCTCAAAAAAGAATATCAATGAATATTGTAAGTATAAATCTTATGCACTGTTTTCCTATGCACACTTGTGTCATATTAAACTAATAAATAAGACAAAAATAAGAAAACGATTTTTTAAAAGATCGCTTCATGGAGTTTATTCAAGCATTCTTGTCTCAAAGACCTGATTCAAGTTATTGAGCATACATGATATCTGATTCCTTGACCGTCGTAGGGCGAGCCAGATTTTTCGGCGAAACGTTTCAAGCTATTTTGATTAACTAATCAGGATAGTTCACTTTGGGGATAAACAGGAAATTGAAAAAGTTTAAAATTCATAACCGTTTCACCGCTTCAGTGTTACATGCATACAATATGGAATTTGTAAAATGTGTTAAATATACTTTCTAAACCTCGAATCTTACGCTATAAGAACGTTCTTTTTTTTAACTCGTGGCGTTTGGCGCTATTTTTTGAATAGTGAACCGCCTTTCTTAATTTTAAGAGAGAAGCACTGTTCTGTTGATATATACAAGTAGATTTAGAGTAGAGGTCCCGATAGCGTAATATTTAGTGTGTTGGAATTTCAATAATGTGTTCAATTCCCCTTGTGTACAAAACTTTTTTACTTTTTCAGCTCGATTTTAAGTTTTCTTTCCGGAATCGGACGGAAGACCTCTCGTTGCTCGCAACGAGTTGCATATCTAGTTATTATGTTCCCCAAACGGAGTTTGGGAACATATTGTTTTTACTCTGTTTCTTATTATTATTATTATTATTTTTTTTCTTATTTGTTCTCCGGTACTTTTTTGTCCGCGAGTGTTCTCAGAAACTGTTCACCCAACTGAGCTAAAACCTTTTTAGGGTTAATAGGTGTGTAGTGTAGGTGTGCGGAACGAAGGTCATTTTGCGCGCATACGCCTGCACGTGCGTGCGCGTGAAATGAGTGAATTGACTCATATACTTAATATAGCTATAACTTTTACATTTTTTGATGAAATGCTTTGAAACTCATTACATAAGGATATATTAAAAGTGTTAATAATATGACACTGTCAAATAAGCATGAACTCACGTGCATGCACGTGCGCCTTCCTCTGATTGGCTGAAACAAAAATCTCAATATCTCTTTTATTTTCCGACGAAATGCTTTGAAATTTTTAACATTGTCATGAATTAGGATATCCTACAATATAATATGGAAAAAATTTCATGAAATCACGCGCATGCACGTGCGCTGCAATCTGATTGGCTGAAACTTTAAATGGCTATATCTCCTTTATTTTTTGACGAAATGCTTTGAAATTTAAAACATAGTCATGCATTAGAATATCCTGCAATACGATATACAAAAAATTTCAAGAAATGACGCGCATGCACGTGTGCTGCAATCTGATTGGCTGAAACTTTAAATGGCCATATCTCCTTTGATTTTTGACGAAATACTTTGAAATTTAAAACATAGTTATGCATTAGGATATTCTACAATATGATTTAGAAAAAAATTCTTGAAATCACGTGCTTGCACGTGTGCTGCAATCTGATTGGCTTAAACTTGAAATGGCTATAATTCCCTTGGTTTTCAACAAAACAGGATGGGATTTAGAACATAGATAGATATAAGGGCCTCCTACAAGAAGGTATGGTCATCATGCACGTGCAGGCACGTGCGTGCATTTGGAACGAGTGAAATTGAAAATACACTTGAATGAGGGATTTTTAATACTTTTGGACTAAATGCTTTCATATAAAGTATATTTTAATATATAGAAAGTGTAGACAAGATTATATGATCATTATGCACGTGCATTCACATGGGCACGCGTGCAATGTTAAAATTTGAATATAATATGTATCCTTTTGGGAAAACGTTGTTAAAGTCAAAAATGCACAGATGTTGTCTTATTTAATAAGGCTTACAGGGAATATGGCACCAAAAGGGAGTTGGGGAGCGTTTGGGGAACATCTGTAACGGTTCCCGTTACAATTAGCACTAGTTATTATTTTTCTTCTTCCTGGGAAAATTTTGTCCACGAGTGATCTTGTAAACTACACATCCGACTAAGGTAAAATGTTTTTAGGGTCAGTAGACATGTTATGTAGATTTGCCGAACGAAGGTCATTTTGCGCGCACGTGCTTGCAAGAGCGTGCACGTGCAACACGTGAAATGACCAATATAATATAAATTGCCGTAACTTTTCTATTTTTTGATGAAATGTTTTGAAACTCATAATGTAAGGATATATTATTAGTATAGACAAGATGGCATGGTCAAAATAGCAAGATCGCACGCGCATGCACGTGCGCTTCGCTCTGATTGGCTGAAACTAAAGTCTCAATATCTTTCTTGTTTCTTGTCATAATCTTTTGAAATTTTGAACATAGTCCTACATTATAAAGTTCTACAGCCTGATATATAACTATTCTCATGAAAGTATGCGCATGCGCACGTGCTGCAATCTGATTGGCTGAAACTTTAAATGGCTATATCTCCCTTGTTTTTTGAAGAAATGCTTTGAAAATTAAAATATAGTCATGCATTAGGATATCCTATAATATGTTATAGAAAAAATTCATGAAATCACGCGCATGCACGTGTGCTGCAATCTGATTGGCTGAAACTTTAAATGGCTATATCTCCTTTGTTTTTTGACGAAATGTTTGGAATTTTGAAATATAGTCATTCATTAAGATATCCTTTAATAAGATAAAGATCAAATTCATGAAATCACGCGCATGCATGTGTGCTGCAATCTGATTGGTTGAAACTTCAAATAGCTATGACTACCTTGTTTTTTAACCAAACAGGATGGGATTTAGAACATAGATAAATATAAGGGACTCCTACAAGAAGGTGTAGTCAGCATGCACGTGCGTGCAAGTGAAATGAGTTAAATTAAAAATACACTCGAGTGAGTGCAATTTTTAATACTTTTGGATTAAATGCCTTGATATTAAGTATATTAAAATATATAGATAGTGTAGACAAGATAATATGGTCGTTATGCACATGAACACGCGTGCAATGCTTAAATTTAAATATATTTTGTATTCTTCTGGGAAGACCTTGATTAAGTCTAAATTCCATAAAGTATTTCTTATTTAATAGAGATTACAGGGAGTATGGCACCAAAAGGGAGTTGGGGAGCGTTTGGGGAACATCTGTAACGGTCCCCGTTACAATTAGCACTAGTTAAGGTCTTCTGTCTTCACGGAAGACCTTATAGTGATTCTACTGTTTCTTATTATTATTATTATTATTTTTCTGACACGATTTCTTGACAACTACTGGATAGAATTACATGAAATTTTCAGGAAAGATGTGTTGTAAGATACTCTTCAAAGTTCCAAGACAGTTTTTGGAAATTCCTCTCTGGTGCCAAGTTTTGGACCATTTTCCTGATTTTAAAACGACATTTTGTCCACGATTAAACTCAAAAACGGTAAAAGATATCAATTTGAAACTTTCAGAGTTTATAGATGATGATCGATACTTTCGAGGACGCGACTTTTCGTTCGTCGTCAGTACTTCCTGTCGCTACCGGAAGCCAATTCAAAAAGTCCAATTTTTCAACTTTCGTGTTTTTTCAATATTTTTCATTTATTTTTGGAATATTAAAAGAGACACTTCTATTGATGCTTACTATATAAGTTGTTTTAATATTGGTTAATCTGAACTCTAAATATTAATATTTGAAAATCTGAAGCGGGTCCAAGATGGCGGCTGTCTCTGTCAACTCCGCCATTTCGCGAGTAGGGGCTTATGGAGGCAGCTGAGCGTTTGAGTAAACCATTCTGACATAAGGATACATGAAATGCAAAAAAACTACTTGGACTCTCACGTAGTAGTACATTGCAATTCAGTGTCAATCTTAAAAACTTAATTTCTGTTTCACTGCTTTAGTGTTACTGGGCTAGATACGATATGTAATGTGTAAAATGTGTTAAATATACTTTCCTAACGCCAAAATGAAATAAAGGTGATAAGAATGTTTTATTAATTAATTTCATTGACGCTATTGCACCTCTTTAATAGATCAGTACAAAGGAAAGGTGCGAATATTTACGCGTGGCGTTTGACATGAAATTATGAATAAGGGCCCGCCTTTTATGATTCTTAGACAGGTGTACTGTTGCAAAAGTATACACAAGTATATTTAAAGCAGTATTCCCAATAGCTAAATGGTTCGCGCGTTGGGGAGAAAAGAGAAAAAAAGGCACATTCACGTTGGCGACCTGGATTCACTCCTCCTTGTGATCAAAATTTTGAATCACTTTTCAGCTCGATTTTACAAGTTTTTTTTCCTGAATCGGACGGAAGACCTCTCGTTGCTCGCAACGAGATCGTATCTAGTTATTATTATTTTTCTTCTTCTTCCTGGGTACTTTTTTGTCCGCAAGTGATCTTGTGAACTGTTCACCCGAAGTAGGTAAAACCTTTTTAGGGTTAGTAGACATGTTTATGTAGATTTGCGGAATCAAGGTCATTTTCCGCGCACGTGCTTGCAAGAGCGTGCACGTGCAACACGTGAAATGACCAATATAATAGATATAGCCGTAACTTGTCTATATTTTGACTATATGCTTTGAAACTCAGAATATAAGTATATATTAGTTGTATAGGCATGATGACATGTTCCTCGCGCACGTGCTTGCAAGAGCGCGCACGTGCAACACGTAAAATGACTAATATAATAGATATAGCCGCAACTTTTCTATTTCTTGATGAAATGCTTTGAAACTCATAATATGAGGATATATTAGTAGTGTAGACATGATGACATGGTCAAAATAACAAGATCTCACGCGCATGCGCGTGCACTTTGCTCTGATTGGCTGAAACAAAAGTATCAATATCTTTATTGTTTTTCGACAAAATCTTTTGAAATTTTGAACATAGCCATGCATTAGGATATTCTACAACATAATATATAGCAATTATCATAAAACACGTGCATGCACGTGCGCTGCAATCTGATTGGCTGAAAGCTTAAATAGCTATAACTCCTTTGGTTTACAACCAGGCGGGGTGGGATTTGGAACATAGATAGATATAATGGACTTCTTCAACAAGGTATGGTCACTATGCACATGCATGCACGTGCGTGTACATGCGCTGCAATCTGATTGGCTTAAACTTTAAACAGCTATAACTCCCTTGGTTTACAACCAAACGGGCTGGGATTTAGAACAAAGATAGATGTAATGGACTTCTACAAGAAGGTATAGTCACCATGCTCATGTATGCACGTGCGTGCACGTGAAAAGAGTAAAATAAAAAATACACTTGAATGAGCGTGTTTTTAATACTTTTTGATTAAATACTTTAATATTTAGTATATCAAAATATATAGATTGTGTACACAAGATGATATGGTCATTACGCACATGCATTCACATACGCAAGCGCGCAATGCTTAAATTTGAATGAACTTGGTACACTTCTGGGTAAACGTTGTTAAAGTCTTAAATGCATTAAGTTTGTCCTATCTAATGAAGCTTACAGGGAATATGGCACCAAAAGGGAGTTGGGGAGATTTTGGGGAACATCTGTAACGGTCTCCGTTACAATTAGCACTAGTGTAATGAAGCTTACAGGGACTAAGGCACCAAAAGGGAGTTGGGGAGCATTTGGGGAACATCTGTAACGGTTCCCGTTACAATTAGCCCTAGTATTTAATATGTTTTACGGTGTAACTGTTGGGATGAGGGCAGTTGTACTATCAAAAACCTATACACAGCTTAAGCTTGTAATCTTGATCCGCCTCTTCAAACGTCAAACCATAAGAGATGCAGTATAGACTGTGACATCACATGACGTTGGAATTTACAGAGATTTAAATAAAACAGAGCAGTGTAAGAAACTTGTATATGGGTTATACAGTCCACTAATTGTTTTCCCACAGACGACAATGTTAACGTTTCTTCTCATAGCAATGTCCCTAATTTTCGTTCAGCAGTGAGTGACCCCCTCAAATCAAAGCACATCAAGTTGTCTTTCCTTGGTTAAAATCTCGAGATGGCATGTCAGATTCATTTGCCGGCAAAATGCGTCTGTCTGCGGGAACCTCTAAAAAAATGTAAGTGAAAGTAGGGGAATTTCAGACTTCTCAATGGCATTATTATAATACACAAAATAATTTGGCTGATCTTCTTGATAAATGACATTTGCCAAGCTTTTTTGGTAGGAAAGATACTCATTATCAACAAGTGTTAAGCTCAGTTTAGTACATTTGCACAATTTTTTTATGCAAGTCTGCAAATTAGAAACTTGTAATTTTTTCTGCACTACTTTCTTGTAATTTTTTCTGCACTACTTTCTTCTCCTACCGATTCTAAAAATAATTAGTTGGATATACCTTCTATATAACACCCAGCTGTTTTAAGTAAAGAAGCCTATATCAGTTGACCATTAAGGCCATGCAGTGCTCTTGTTTATAATTACATCTTTTCTGGTTAAATCCTGAAAAAAATTATGGTTTAAAAGAAATTTGTCTGTATGGTGCTTTTCCAATGTTTTAAGGTCACCTGAGCTGAAAGCTCAAGTGAGCTTTTCTGATCACGTTTTGTCTGTAGTCTGTATGTCCATCCATCCATCCATCTGTCTGTCTGTCTGTCTGTAAACTTCTCACATTTTCAACCTCTTCTTAAGAAACACTGGGCAAATTTTAACCAAACTTGCCACAAAGCATCCTTGGGTGAAAGGAATTCAAGTTTGAAGGGCCATGACCCAATTTAAGGGGAGATAATTTAGAAATAATGAAAATTTAGTGGCATATTTTAAAAATCTTCTCGAGAACCACTGTGCGGGGAAAGTTGAAACTTATATGGGAACATCCTCATGTAGTGTAGACTCAAATTTGTTCAAATCATGATCCCCGGGAGTAGGGCAGGCACACAAGGGATGATCAGAGTTTTACATAGAAATATATAGGAATATTTCTTAAAAGTCTTTTTCTCAGGAACAGCAAAGCCATGATTGGTCATATTTATTTGGAAGCATTCTCAGGTGGTGTAGATTTAGATTTGTTCAAATCATGACTTGACGGGGTTGGGTGGGGCCAAAAGGGACAATCAAAGTTTTACATAGAAATATATAGGGAAATTCTTTAAAAATCTTCTTCTCAATAATAGCAAGGCCTTGATTTATCATATTTATACACAGGCAACTTAGCCACATATGATCCACATATGAGTATCATATGATTCTCATATGTTTCGTTTCATATGAGAATCATAAAAAAGGGCATCATATGTGAATGATATGAAGCAAATCATATGATTTACATATGATCCACATATGTGAATCATGTGAAAATAACTTCATATGATTTGCATATGAATGGTTTATGTGTTTGTCAAGCCATTTACATATGAGAATCATATGAAAAGGGTATCATATGTAAATCATATGAAACATTTATGTGTGTTCTCTTTTAATATTTTTCACATCCTTGTACACATTTAAAAGTCAGATATTTCTGCTTTCGATGAAAATTCATTACATTACAATGATCTATCTTCATTGGTTAAATATTTAAAAATATCTTATATTAATGCTTACACAACTTTTTTGATAAAATTATTTTCATCAAGAGAAATAACTTATTTTTCACAGTGTACAATCTAAACAAGACAATATACAAATAAGTCAGTAGCATTTGTCGATACATGTATTTAACATATTCTAAAATGATTACAAATTATAAGATTTCAGCAAAATGATTAAGTAGTTAAACATGTGTACGTGTACAAATGAATAACATGATTAGGTCATGTACTTGTATAAAAATACCATATGACATGAAAGTGTCCACAGCAAAATTGAAACATCAGCAATAACATTTGTCAAGTATTTTCTATTGTAAATTTATGAAAAATTAAGTTATTTGATATTCCAGCATTCAAATAAGAATGGGAAATCTTTACAGGTCAAATTCAGACAAGATTGTGTACATTCTCCCCATTTCATAATTATTCCATATATTTCCTTGTTCTTTTTTCTTCTGTATCTTTCAATATTTTCAGTTGTCCTCCCTCTGATCTGACCATTTTGAAAATCTCTTTGAACTGTACCAAAAATGCAAATCCACCAGTTCTCCCCTTCCTGAACAATATCTTTGTGGCACAGAATGGTCTCTACAAAAATTTCAAAAATAGAAATACAGTAAAACTCGTTTAGTACGAACACGGATATAGCGAAGTTTTTCTGGGTCCCCGGCAAAATTCTTAACAAATCTTTGTAAAATTTTACGGTTATAACGAATTTACGGATGTAGCGAACTGATTTTGAGCCCCGTTGGGTTAAATGTAATGAAATTTACATCTTTTATAATGAACTTTTAAAGGTTATAAAAAGTTTGATAAATTGAACAGACTTTATTTTGTTTAGCATTTGTATTTAAAATTCAATTCATAATAAAACCTTAGTTATCGAAGATATGTTTTATAATATTTGCTTCCCTAACATATTTGGTAGTAATACCTGAAGGAAAACATGCATATTGCGAATTGGCTATAATGGTTATACGAATTCGTTATACGGATATAACAAATTACGGATAGAGTGAATTAAATTCACAGGTTCCCAGGACTTTGCTATAACCGAGTTTTACTGTAAAATGATTCTTAAATTACAAAATCAATTCTACAAGTTATATTCAGGTAATTTATCATCAGCAAACAAATGTATTCCCAATTCACTGACACAGATATGATACGAGATAAAACTAATATGTTATACTAGGTGTTTTGTGGAATCCTATGATGTAATTTAATGCAAGACAATTATACTGTTGGAAGATATGCTTCATAATAAAATCATAAAAAGCAATTTTTTTTATTTTGACAATTGAATTTGGAATGTTCAAATAGTATATATTAATTCAAATTGCCAAAAATTTAGGAGATTCTGACACAAATAGGCAGAAAAAACAGACTTTGTGATTCCAGGATATCCCAGACTTTGTTGGGAAGAATATAACAAGGTCTATTAAACAGTGTGTAGTTACCTTAACTTTGAAGCAAGCCTTGGATCTTATGAGAGGCTGACTGTATATTGAACCTGTAAAACAAATATTCACACAGTAGATATTTTCTAAGCATAACTAAAACTTAAACTACAAAAAGAGAGAGTACAAGTTTGTATGTTTTCAATTGTCTTAAATATCTTACAATTTACCTGAAACTAGGTTCTCTAGTGTTGGAAAAAAAATTATAAATGTCAGTCAATGAATACATAGATGTATTAATATTCAATGGATTAGCTATCTGATGTCCTTTCAACACATAGTCGCACATGCACATGTACCTTGAAAGTTGCCACTGTTATTATTAATTTTTTGCTGAAATTCAAAAATTCAATTTACCCCCTGAAGTTATTGTATAGTTTCATAGCTTTTAAAGCAAGAAAACTCTATTCATACCTTCCATATTTTAAAAGTGCATTTGTTTTATAATGTAGAATAAACTTCTATATTATTGAGTTGAATTTATTTTTGATGAAGCCGTGCAAACAATGTAGAACTAGGAGACTTATTGTTCACAGAACAATAAGAGGTCTTTCCAGCTTTTTAAGTGTTTCCGTGTCATTTGGGTTGAAAAAACGAAGAAAAACGCAAAAAAAAAAAAAAAAAAAAAAAATAAAAAAAAAATAAGGTGCTCCAGCAGGATTCGATCCCTGGACCCTCCGATTAGCAGGCGAGCGCTCTAACCACTACGCCACGGGTTCCGTTGAAATTGTCGTGTATTATTGTCGAGTTAAAGTTAACGGAATTTCCTTGATTCATTGACCAGTCAAAGAGTTCCACTTGAGACACTTCTGACAAGCTCCTGGGAGTATATGTGAGTTTGAATGAGATTGTTTTCGAGTTAAAATGTAAGGGATAGGGTCCGATTACAATTATGATATTGGTATTAACGGGGATACATGCATTTGAGGTTGCGTAGCAATTTATGTATTTGAAAAAGGCCTCGTTTGTTTTGACAGATATGGTCAATTCATAGATAAGATTTAATAATCATTTCTATTTGAATTGAATTCATAGTTACCAGCATAAATTAAACTTGAAACATGCATCTCAGGGAAAAAAAAAACGGTGTCATTGAAAGCGTGGAAATTTATTTGACAGGAAAAATCGCCGTTTTCTAGATTCATTCCATTAATATTAAATCTAAATAAAATTGACATAAATTCCACATACTAAAGAAAGCAAGAATATTTGGTATCGAAATATCGTATTAGAGCAGGAGAATCAAGTGATATTAACAACAATCGAAGAAATAGCCAATACAAACTTTATTTAATTTTCATACTTATCAACAATTCTATTTCAGACAGAAAAAAAAATGTAGAATTTGCCGATATTCACTAGAATTTAATTGCACTTAAGAGACTCACTGTAAAACTCTCAGGGCAGTTTCTTTGAGGTGTCTTCTACATGCTAAACTGAATTTTATCTTGATCTGTGATGTCTTTTGAGTTGTAGAAAAATTTTCTATGCCACTATTGATTTTTTTTTTTAGAGAAATGGGGGGGGGGGGGGGGGGGGCGGTTGTAATATATAAGTGTTTGTTGACATGACAGTTATAAATACCTCCACATAATTAAGCTTGATTGTGACCTTTGGATCAAAGGTCAAGGTCATTTATCAAGGTCAAAGGTCAAGGTCATCCAAAAAAAAAAAAAAAAGCACTTAGCCTTATAAACTTGAGTTTTACACTTGAAGCTGAATCTAGGTAAAGATAATGAATATATCTTTTTAAACTTTTGATAAAAGGTCAAAGGTCAAGGTCAAATATCAAGGTCAAAGGTCAAGGTCATTTTAACCAAAAGCCCGTAAATAAGCAATTTTGATACTTTCCCAATGACCTTGACCTTTGACCTTGACCTAATATTCAAGGTCAAAGGTCAAAAGATCTCATGCAGTTGGGCCCATGTCCTTACTACTTGTCGTTAAGAAGTTTTTAGTTCTTCATAAACATCATAAAATGCCAGGGGCAATATGACTACTTAAAATGTTTACGAATTCTTTCGCACTAATAGAATGAGAAGTGTACTAAATTAGTCGCAGACATTGTAGAAGGTTTCGTACCTCTACGGTTTACGGTTTCGGAGGAGTAGCGATAACAAGGGTTTACACTGAAAGGGGCACTAACTTTTAGAGGGTTCAATCTTAGGGGACAAGCATGGAATCTCTGAAATGGTTTTAAGAGTACATACTAAAGATGCAAAGAAGTTTAGAATTTGGTAAAGAACAGAAGAGCTATAAAAAATGCTGAATTTTACCTATTTTGAATGACCTTGACCTTTGACCTTGACCTAGATTTTAAGGTCAAAGGTCAAGAAATCTTTTGCATTTGGCCCCATGTCTCTACGCCTTGTCGTTTTAGAAAAATTCTTGATATTTGTAAACATCGCAAACATTCAGGGGCAATAATTCATTATAGGAGTTTATGAATCCTTTCGCAATGTTTGATTGGAGAGTCTACTAAATCAGTCGTAAACATTAATAAAGGTTTGGAATCTCTGCGGTTTATGGTTTCGGAGGAGTAGCGATAACAAGCTTTCATTGCGAAAGGGGTCGTAACTCCGAAAGGGGTCAAAGTTCATATACGCAGGGTCAACTGCAAAAATCTTTTACGGAGTACATTTCTATCGACTGAAAATCTTTTCGATAAATCTTGAAACAAAAAATCACACGGCGGAAAAATAATAAAGAAAAAGGAAAAAAAGAAACAGAAGAATATCAATAGGTCTTTCCAGAGAAAGCTGGAAAGACCTAATTATAAAGGAACAAAAAGAAATTATAAGGAAATATTTTGTCATAAAGAAGTCATTACAGATGTACACTTTGATTTTTTATTGCAATATTTTTACCTTTAATATTGTGATAATGCAATTGTCTGTCAGAATCAGCTTTAGGAACAATCGCCAGTCTTATCAGCTTTGGGCTTCTTGGACTTCATAAAAAAGCACACTGTGACACTGAACTCAAGTTGTTGAATGCATCTATAGGCCATAAAAACAAACATTTGTCATTAAGTTGATGAAAGAATCGACTTGATAACGATCTCACCATACAAAACGCCAATTGCTATACAGGATTTCTACTTTCACTTTCAAATCAGTACGTAACAAAAGTCAAAACAAAAAGAAAACAAAGCAATGCCTTTAGCCTAACATGTAAATTGTAATGTTTACATCCATTCAGAAACAAATTTATCCAAAATTACTTACAGATCACTAACATTATGTAGGTTTGCGAAATGCATTAATTTAACAATTACAAGTGATGAGAGTATTATAGAAATAAGTTCATACGAATCTGTAACCGTAATGAAAGGATATTTAAACAATATGAATTAAAGGTCTTAATAAAAAATTGTTAGGAGATAGGCCTATCGTACTTTTTCCAACACCCAGCACTTCTGCTGCAGCAGTGACGTCAAACATGACACTTTCATCGATAAAAGTCAAAACCGGTCCGGAAAAATATACGGAATTATTTTGATTTTACTCAAGTAATAAACCAAACCCAAAAGATTTGAAATAAAAAGCAAATTAATTTATTCTTTATCAATTTTTTCTGGGAAATGCATTAATACAGAAAAAAAATTGTGAAAGGTTTTTTTTTAGGGAATGGGGAAGGAGAGGGGGGGGGGGGCAGGGTTAAACAGAGTAGAACTTTACATACTATGTATAAGTCATTGCTAACAAATTCTTTTGAATTAATGTACATTTAAATAACTATTGATATATATTATTGAAATTGCAATTTTACTTGAGTATACCAAGGGCAAATTAGTGAACACTGTTTTATATGAATCTCATATGATCACTCTGTCATATGATTCTCATATGATCACTGTCAAAATATTCATATGATTTTTACCTGAGTATAACAATGGCAATTTAGTGAATATGGTTTCATATGATTCTTATGTGATCAGTTTCATATGATTCTCACATGACCACTACCAAAAAATACATATGATTCTCATATGTAGGACCTTTCGTAAGAGAATCATATGTATATTACTTCATATGGTTAGCATTATGTATGATCATATGATTCTCATATGATTTGCCACATATGATTCACATATGATTGTATATACATATGATTCTCATATGATCCACATATTATCCTCATATGAAAGGCAATGCATATGTGGATCATATGTGGCTAAATTGCCTATGTACAGAAGCATCCTCAGGTAGTGTAGATTGAAACAAATTATGATCCCCCAGGATAGGGCGGAGCCACAGGAACGATCAAAGTTTTACATAGAAATATATTGGAAAATTTTTTTGAAAACATTGGATAAAACATTTTTTCCTAAACCGCTGGGTCATAAAACTCATGTGGAAACATCCTCAGGTTGTGTGGATTTACGTTTTTTCAAATCATGACCCCTGGGAGTATGGTGGGCAACAATGAGCCATCAAATTTTCCATAGGAATACTTAGGAAATTTAAAAATAAAAAAAATTCTTAACAACAGCAGAGCCATGATTTGTCAATTTTTATTGAAGCACCCTTAGGTACTGTCGATTCAAGTTTGTTCAAATTATGACCCCCAGGGTAGGGTGGGGGCCACAATAGAAGATGAAGCTTATAGGGGAAAAAATCTATTTTTAAATAATTAAAGCCATGATATGTTTAAGAAATATGGTAACATACTCAGTGTAGATTCAAGTTCAAATCATACCTCATCCCCTTAGGGATAGGTTTATATGACTCTTAAAATACTGAACTAACCAATGTGCTCAGGTGAGCGATGTGGCCCATGGGCCTTTTGTTATTTTCCAGGACTAAGCAGAGTTGCTTTAATTGTGGTGGTGATCACAGAATTAATGAGTGTACAGAACCCAAAGACTTTAGAAGAATCAGGGAAAACAAGAACAAATTCCTGCAGCAAGCACAGATGCAGAAACAATCGTATGGATTGTAGGATTAAAAAGAATTCCTTTATTAGGGCCCTGCTCTACAAGTTCATTATTGATCAGTCTGTCCATCCATCTAACTGTGATTTCATTTGTTCACAGCTTACTATAAGTGTATTATACGAAGGATGTACAGTATTTGAAGGAAATTGATTTTTTTAGCTTCAATTTTTTTAGCTCTTCTTAGCCAAAGGCTCAAAGAGCTGCATTAATGCTATGGCCATTTGTGCGATGTCTGTAAACTTTTTAAAATATGGGCCATAACTCAAGAACCCCTTTGGCCAATCAGTACCAAATTTGTCACAGGGTATCCTTGGCCCAAGGGCTACCATTTATACTAAAATAAGGGTTGGACTCTTAAACAAGGGGAGATACTGTAGATCACATAATTTTCGCGACACCTTATTTTCGCGAGATAGTCATTGACCCTTTATAAGCGAGACCAAATTTTCACGAACTGTGGTCATCGCTCTATATAATAATAAGGAATTCTATTATTCGCGAGAATGAATTTTTCGCGAGCATACCGTCTCGCGTAATTACGCGAAAATAAAGTTCTCGCGAATAAAAAATGATTTACAGTTATCAGGAAAACAAAACCAAAAGTACTAGTTGCTAAAAAATCTTCTTCTGCATAACCACCAGGCAGATTTTAACCAAACTTACATACAAGGATCAGGATATGACGAAGATTAAAATTTGCACCCGGAAATACCCTGGGGCAAAGGGCGTGGTCTCAAGGTCACTTCAAAGTCGACCTAAATTTACAATTAATAAAAACGTGTATATTTTGCTTACTATAAGGACTAGGATCATCAATTCTTGTAAGTTGATGCATCTTACGACTTCACATCATGTTAACTCAAAAGTAGGTCACGGTGACCTACTTTTTAAATTTTGCGGGGATTTGTTTTCAAATTGATTTGAAGGCATATTTTGGACACTTTAAGGCCTATGATCATCAAACTTTGTCAGTTGATGCATCTTGGGTCCTTGAACAATGACAACTAAAAAGTAGGTCACCGTGACCTACTTTTTGAACTTTATGACTTATCCTTTTAAAAACATTAAATCCCATTATTTCAGACAGTGGGAGGTTTAGAATCATCAAATCTTGTACTTTGATGCATTTTGAGACCCTAAAACATATTTATGAAAAAGTAGGTCACTGTGACCTACTTTTTTAATTTTGCCGACTTTGTTTTCAAATTGTTTAAATTGCATATTTTGATTACCTTCAGACCTACGATCATCAAACTTGGTCAGTAGATGCATCTTGGGTCTTTGAAAAATGTCGACCAAAATGTAGGTCACGATGACCTACTTTCGACATTTTATGGCTATATTTAAGTATCTTAGGTATTTATTGGCTTAGAATCATCAAACTTTGTGAGTCCATGCATATTTGGTTTTCGGAGAGTGACGACCAAAAAGTAGGTCATGGTGAACTACTTTTGACATTTTGTGACTATAATTAAGTATTTCTGGTACTTATTGACCTAAAATCATCAAACTTTGTCAGTTGATGCATCTTTGGTTTTCGGAAATCATCAACTAAGTACATACCGTTATAATTTCTTTTGATTGTACTGTTGATTGTCCCGACTATATCACGTGCTTCCGGAATGATAGTGCACATGCACCTTATCAAAAAGTAGGTCACAGTGACCTACTTTTGACATTTTATGGCTATATTTAAGTATCTCTCAGGCACTTATTGGCTAAGAATCATCAAACTTTGTCAGTTTAGGCATCTTGGGTTTTCGGAGAATGTCAACCAAAAAATAGGTCACAGTGACCTACTTTTGAATATCTCAGGTACGTATAAGCTTAGAATCATCAAACTTTGTCAGTTTAGGCACCTTGGGTTTTCTGAGAACGTCGACCAAAAAGTAGGTCACTGTGACCTACTTTTGACATTTTATGGCTATATTTAATTATATCTGGTACTTAATGGCTTGGAATTATCAATTTTGTTAGTTGAGGCATCTTAGGGTTTCATTGAATGTCCAACAAGAAGTAGGTCACGGTGACCTAATTTTGAATATTTCAGGTACTTATTGGCTTAGAATCATCAAATTTTGTCAATTTAGGCATTATGGGTTTTTTAATAACGTTGACCAAAATTTTTATATTTTATTATCTCTGGTACTAATTGGCTTACAATCGTCAAACTTTGTCAGATGATGCATCTTGGGTTTTCAGAGAAAGTTGACCAAAAAGTAGGTCATGGTGACCTACTGTATAGGGGGAAAATAACTCGCGGTGTTAATAATCGCTATATTCACGGTGTTAATGAATCCGTGAATTCAAGAAACAGTGAATAAGTTTTCAATAGGTATAGATAAGGGAGGAAACTTTTAATATATACCAATTCCGGGAATTCAAGAAACCGTGATTGTGCCAAGAAGAGAAAAACGTGAAAATTACAACCCGTGAAATTAATCCCCTATACAGTACTTTTGAATATCTCAAGTACTTATTTAATTAGAATCATCAGTCTTTGTCAACTAATTTATCTTGAGTCCTCAGAAAATTTCAATCAAAAGGTTGGTGACTGTGACCTACTTATGGTATTTTATAATTATATTATAATATCTTCAGTCTTAACTGGCTAAATATTATCAAACTTTGTAAGTTGATGCATTTTGGGTCTTATGATTCTAATAGAGTTGGAGGCTTCTAATAGAAGTGATAGATTGTACAATTTATCAGAAGAGCGATTCAAGGCCCTTGGGCCTCTTGTTAGGTTACTCAGGTGACCTATTGCTATCTGTTTTTGTACTTCATTGTGCGTCGTTCCTCATGTGTTAACATTTGAACATTTTCAGCTTCTTTTCTGCAACTGCTCAACCAATTTCAACTAATTTTGGCACAAAGCATCTATGGGTTAAAGAGAACAAAAATTGTGAATTTCATGGTCCCTGCCCCCCTGGGGCATGAGGGATGGGGACAAAACCACTAAGATTAATACAGTATTTAAAAATCTTGTTCTATACTCCTGGACATCAAGCAGTCAATCTGTTGGCATGATTTTAATCAGCATTGAGTCCTCTACAAAAATGATGAAATTCATGGCCCCTGGGTCAGGGGTTCTGTTGTGAGGGTGAAGTTCTATTGATTATACAGTGAAAATGCATTAATTCTTTAAAAATCTTCTTCTCTGCTCCTGGGCATTAAATAAACTAACCAAGTACTGTAAAATCACATATTTCCATGGAGTCAAATTTTCGTGGTTTGAGTAAAAACTTTTGGATCAGGGGATTTGAATTCGTGGATGGAGAATTTTTGAGAAGTTATGTATGTAACATTTTACATTTCGTGGTGGACATGAATTCGTGGGTCTCTTCATACCTTAAAAACAACAAAAATTAACCCCCCCACAAAAAATTGGGATTTCACAGTACATAGTTATGTTGAATAAGGCTGCCTCTACCAAATTGTGAATTTCATGGCCCCTGGGTCAGGGGTTCTTGTGTTAGTGCAGGGCTCTATTGATTATATAGTGAAAATAAATTGACTTTTTGAAAATCTTTTTCACTGCTCCTGGGTTTGAAACAAACTAACTAAGTACATAGTTATAATGAGTGAGAATGCCTCTACCAAAATTGTGAAATTCATGGCCCCTGGGTCAGGGGTTCTGGTGTTAGGGCAGGGCTCTATTAATCATATAGTGAAAATGCATTAATTCTTTAAAAAATCTTCCTCTCTGCTCCTGGGCATTAAAAGGACATTGACACAGTTTCAACTGAATTTTTAAACCAATTTTAATGTTTAATTCCTAACTAAGGCATAATCTAATGATCAGCAAAAAATTTGAACATCATTTGTGGATTAACAAACAAGATACAGAACTTTAAATTCTTCATAATCATATTAAGAATTAACTGCTTTATTGAAATTGTCTGCTTTGAACAAGCATATATTAGTTTATTATACTTCTGTTAAAATGTTTCCTATATAAAGTTAAGATGGTAAAAAACTATCTTTTATAGTTCACGCATAGCAAAGCTATACCCCGGGGTATAGGTTTTGCTATCCACCCTCGGAAAATTTTCGTGCAATTTTTGCCTCCAATTTTGATTTCCAGCAATAAATTTATTGACTGATGATGTCATAATGACTTCAGTAGCACTGTGATGTCATCAGGATTTCAGATTATTCTTGCAGTAAAATTATTTTATACATCAGATGTTTATTTATGTAATATTAGTTTATACACAACATATGTACTGTGCTACTAGTGTGCAGTCTCAGTTATGCGCATCGAAGTATAGAATGTTTATATATGCAAATGAACATGTGTCACGTGATCTTTGTTTCTGACCAGCCATTGGAAAATCACTGACCAGATGCAGCAGCAGTGTTGTGATATTATGCGATAAATTTTACCTATTATTATTTATTTAACTAAACAAACGGACATAGGATTATTTCTGTGATTATTCGTGATATTCTTTTAACTTACCATGTGATTTTCCACGTGTTTTACTACGATTTGTTTACAAACTTTGTGATCATGGGTCCAACGAGGAATCAACGTAGTAATTCTAGAAAGTCTGTGGTTTACGATATGAACAATCCTATAATTGGACAGTAAATAAAATTCGAGATAAACTGGGGAAATGAGGCATAACTGCTCCTTCTACAAGCAGAAAATCGGAGTAAATACGACTATACCGTACAAGTAAGGATAGTGCAGGGGGGCTAACGGAACAGCCAAACACTGAACGGCGGAAAATCGAACCGGAAGAGAGAAACGTAAACAACAAAGATGGCGGAGATCTAGCAGTTATTCTCCAAGAACTTGCTAAATTACGACATGAAGTAAACGACATTAAACGTGCCCAGATCCAGCAAGTTAGAACAGCAACTAACGTTAGTGTTAATCAAACTACATCATCGGTTACTCCAAGTTCTAATCCAGCAGCAAATAATTTGACTACAGCCTATGGATCATTCAATGGCACTACGACTTCGCCTTCTGTTAGCAACAGCCACAACCATGTCAGAACGAAGTATGGTTTCAGTCTCGAATCCCTTCCTTATATTGAGACAGTCCAACCGAAACTTAGACAAGCCATAGTGGAAGGTAAGGATATAAACCTTGCTTCTCTAATTATGCCCCCACTGCCATCACAATTGGATGATGCTCATGATAATCATAAAGAAAAAGAGAAACGTGATCCTCGTTTGAACAGGATGTTGACCATCGAGGAATTTATCACAGCGTTTGGAATTTACAAGAATATCATGTGTGAGCAATTCCCTCAGAAGCGTCCAGAACTTGACATTTATGAAAGAGACATAGTTGACATGTCGTCCAGATATGGGGGAACTGCTTTTTATGAATATCACAAACAATTTAGCGCCAGAGCATCCGCCCATCTAAAGTACAACAATATACCAGTAGATTGGTCTATTAGAGACAACACATTGTTTTGTAATATATTTGCAAATCAAAAACCTATCTCATGCAACAAATGCTGGAGTGTATCCCATACAACAGGATTTTGTCCATTAGTGAATATATACTTCCGGTCACTATGCTTCGTCCACCTTCCAGAGATCTGAATACTTAATGCTAGTACAGACACGTACGGAAGAGCTCGCCAACGATTTGGAGGTATCGAGATTTGTAACAACTTCAACGGTGACAAGGGATGCATACAACCTCGTTGTAATAATCTTCATGTGTGCCTGCAATATAAACAAGATCACCCAAAAACTAGATGCCCAGAATCAAAAAACGGGAAAATCCCCCCCAAGAATCACCAAAAGGGGGGGAAATAGACGATGCTTTATCCGAGAAAAGGGATAATACCAACACGTGTGTAAATATTGAAGTTTTGGGACTTACTATCATCTCACCCTGATAGGCTTTTTGTGGATTATCTCATATCAGGACTAAGATATGGTTTCGATTCTGGTCTGCAACAGTTACCAACAGAAAATCTGATATGTAAAAATTTGCTTTCAGCCTGAAATCAACCTGAAGCAGTTACTGAACTTATACAGAAAGAAATAGATAAAGGTTTTGTCATGGGGCCGTTCGAAGAAATACCGTTTCATACGTACCGCATCAATCCTATAGGAATTGCAGAAGGCAAATATTCAAAGAAAAAACGTTTGATTGTTGACTTGTCGGCACCACACCAGAATATGGATATCAGAAGTCTAAATGATCTAATTGACAAAGATGAATTTTCTTTACAATATGTGACCATAGATCATGCAATCAAAATTATCAAGAACAAAGGACAAGGAAGTTGGTTGTGCAAAACAGATATAAGTGACGCATTTAAACTTATACCACTTCACCCATCTTTATGGCCATATCATGGTATAGCATGGCAAGGACAATACTATTTCTACACTAGATTAGTCTTTGGAAGTCGATCCAGTCCGAAAATATTTGACACATTGTCTACAGCTATCTGTTGGATTGCGGAGAATGTTTTCAAAATTGGAAATATTCTACATTTATTAGACGATTTCCTTACCATTGATGCACCTGATGTAGAAGCAGACAGAACTATGTCCCTACTGACCATGATATTCAAGAAACTCAATATTCCAATAGCCGCGCACAAAACTGTAGGTCCAACTACTTGTATAGAATATCTAAGTATTATACTAGATACTTCAAAGATGGAAGCCAGACTACCACAGGAGAAAGTTGATCGCATTGCAGGTATAATCAAACAGTTTTCCAGCAGAAAATCTTGTACGTAAAGAGAACTATTGAGTCTACTTGGTCATTTAAACTTTGCCTGCCGAGTCATTCATCCTGGGAGATCGTTTATCTCGTATCTCATACAACTGTCCACAAAAGTGAAAGAATTACACCACCACGTTAAATTATCTCAGGAGTGTCGCTAAAACCCCAGTCACATTTCCAAAAACGACCAACGGCCGACGGGTTTTGAAGCAAAAATGGAATTCTTCGGGTGACAGTCGTCAGTTCATCGGCCGTTGTCTTGGCCGATTTTGACCTATTTTTTTGTCGGCCGACCAATTTTGTGTCCATCGGTCCAAGTTATAATTTTTCATGCGTCAGTGGCCGATTTCTTCAAGTGCAGTTATCCGTCGACCAACCTTCGATCATCGTCCGACCATCGGCTGTCAGTTTATTAAGTCGGTCGTCCGTCGTTGGACAATAAGGGTGTTGAAAATTTCGGCCGACGGTTAAAATCAAACTGTAGCTCAGAGCTCGATGATCGAGCGATGATTGGCCGACTTGTGAATATTTAACCTATTAAAGGATACATAACACAAACAAAATTTTGATGCATGGATTGATATAATTTTTTTGAATGGAGATAACATAAATAATTAATCTGTAAGATATAAAGAAATCTTAAGTATTCTTTGCTGCTCAGATATGCACCATTTGTCGTTTTTATGCAATTCCAATCAAATTTTACACACATTTTCAACAATGAGTCACAATTTTATAAGATTCTGCCACTTTGCCTTGCAAACATTACTTACGTCACCTATCTGAATATAGATCTATGAAAAAATATTGCTGATTTCTAAAGAAAAAAGATTTTTGGTGTTATTTTTCCAAGTCATCGGTGTCCCTAGGAAATAATGTGACTGCTCCGTGTTGCCCGATACTGTGTCGGCCGATCCTGTTCTTTCAGCCGACAGGACCAGAAAAATTTAGTCGCCCGACCATCGGCTTAAATGTGACCTAGGCATTAGATTTAACCATGTGGCACAAATTCTTATGCAGATGGAATGGGGTCTCCTTTTTCTTGGATGAAAATATTGTATCATCAGCTGATATGCACCTATTTACAGATGCCACAAACTCTGCATTTGGAGGGATCTTCGGCAAAAGATGGTTTCAAGGGGAAATTCCACAAGATATTCTTGCGCTATCTCAAACCAACTCAATGGCTTTCTGTGAATTATATCCAATTGTGATGGCCTGTGTTTTGTGGGGTAGTGAATGGCCCCATAAACGTATTTTGTTTCATTGTGATAATATGTCTACTGTGAACATCATTAACAAAGGTAGATCTAAAGTGCCTCGGGGAATAGTTCCCTGTCATGGGTTTGATAAAAGAGCTATCCCACTCGCAACCAGTGGATAAGTGTATAATATTAACCTTTGTAAAAAAAAAAAAAAAAAACATGACACAGACTCTGTTTACATAACAAAGGTTTGGAGCTCTAAATCTGTCTTGTATCTCGACAAATAAAGTTCAAATTTTTGATGATCATTAGAAAGAGCTTAGTTAAATATTGTAAAAATGGAAAAATAAGTTTGAACATTTTAGGTGAAACTGTGTCCATGCCCCTTTAAATAAATTAATCAAGTACATAGTTATGTTGAATAAGGCTGCCTCTTCCAAAATTGTGAATTTCATGGCCCCTGGGTCGGGGGGTTCTTGTGTTAGGGTGGGTCTCTATTGATTATATAGTGAAAATACATTAATTCTCTAATTAAGCTCTTGTGGATTTATTTTCAGGTTCCATGTTTGTTCACTCATGACCCCCTAGGGGTATGGTTGGGCCACAATGGACCATCAAAATTTAACAGAGGAATATATAGTAAAAATCTTCAAAAAATCTTTTTCTCATGAAAAAGCAGAGCTATAATATGTCATATGGAAGCATTCTTGTAGATTCAAGTTTGTTCAAAACATAACCCCCAGGATTAGGGTGTGGCCACAATAGATGAACAAAATTTTACATAAGAATATATATATGAAAAATCTTCTTCTCAAGAACAGCAAAGCAATGATTGTTCATATTTATGTGAAATATCTGCAGGTAGTGTAGATTGAAGTTTGTTCAAATCATGACCTCGGGGTAGGGTAGGGTCACAACCAAAGTTATACATCGGAGTATATATGAAAAATCTTTAAAAATCTTCTCAAGAACAGTAAAGCTATGACTGGTCATATTTATATGGAACCATAGTAACATGGTTTTATGGTAACAGGGTACAGTATGATACCTGGTTAGTAATTTTACACAAGTTAGGTTTTGCCTCATCAGGTATAAAATTTACCAACCAGGTGTCATCCTGTACCCTGTAAATACAAAACTAACTAACTAATATTACTGTGTTTCATTATATTTTAATTTTAATTGTGTGGTAACAGGTCACAAAGATACCATGCAGAAGAAGAGTTGGATCCAAGATTTGCTTCTTTTAAGCCTGGTGTCATTAGGTAACAGCAAGTAAAACCACTGTGTATTCTACAATGTAGATGATGAGGAACTTGTGTATTATCATAAAGTCTACTTCAAGTTGATATTTGTTTTCTCTTACTGTTTTTTGTACAGTCCTGGTTTACGTAGAGCATTGGAGATCTCTTCAAAAGAGCTACCTATTTACATTTATCGCATGAGGGATCTGGGATATCCACCAGGCTGGATGCAAGAGGCTTTGTTGAAAGATTCAGGGATATCTATATTTGACAAAGATGGAAATGGCTAGTTTAATTTCATTTATACTAATCAATTTTTAGCTCACCTGAGCCGAAGGCTCAAGTGAGCTTTTCTGATCACATTTTGTCTGTCATCAGTGTGTCTGTCACTTTTCACATTTTCGACTTCTGCTCAAGAACCACTGGGCCAATTTTAACCAATCTTGGTACAAAGCATCCTTATGTAAAGGGAGTTAAAATTGTTAAAATCAAGGCCGAAGACCACTTCCAAGGGGAGATAATCAAGAAAATACAAAAATAGGGTGGGATCATTAAAAAATCTTCTTCTCAAGAACCAGCCGGCCAGAAAAGCTGAAACTTATGTGGAAGCATCCTGGGGTAGTGTAGATTTTAAATTGTTCAAATCATGACACCCGGGGATAGGGCGGGACCACAATAGGGAATCAAAGTTTTACATAGAAATATATAGGAAAATTTTTTTTAAATCTTCTAACGAACTACTGGGACAAAAAGGCTAAAACTTATGTGGAAGCATCTTGGGGTAGTGTAGATTCTAAATTGTTCAAATTATGACCCCTGGGGTAGGGCAGGGCCACAATAGGGAATCAAAGTTTTACATAGAAATATATTGGAAAAAAATATAAAAATCTTCTTCTAAAGAACTACTGGGTCAGAAAAGCTGAAACTTATGTGGAAGCATTCTTGGGTAGTGTAGATTATAAATTGTTCAAATCATGACCCCCAAGGGTAGGGTGGAGCCACAATAGGGATTCAAAGTTTTACATAGAAATGTATAGGAAAAAACTTTAAAAATCTTCTTCTCAAGATCTACTGGGCCAGAAAAGCTGAAACTCATGTGGAAACATCCTGGGGTAGTGTAGATTCTTAATTGTTCAAATCATAACCCCTGTGGGTAGGACGGGGCCACAATAGGGAATCAAAGTTTTACATAGAAATACATTGGAAAAAACTTTAAAGATCTTCTTCTAAAGAACAACTGGACCAGAAAAGCTGAAATTTATGTGGAAGCATCCTGGGTAGTGCAGATTCTAAATTGTTCAAATCATGATCCCCGAGGGTAGGATGGGGCCACAATAGGGAATTAGAGTTTTACTTAGAAATATATAAAAAAAAACTTTAAAAATCTTCTTCTCAAGAACCACTGGGCCAGTAAAGCTGAAACTTATGTGGTTGGGTCACAATAGGTTATTACAAGGGGGAATTTTGTAAAGAACAACATGGCCAAGGCTACTCAGGTGAGCGATGTGGCCCATGGGCCTCTTGTTAGTTCTGCAATGGATCAATTGCTTTTAACTGTGAAATTGGTAAACGTTAAGTAAAACAAGCACATGTAGCTTTATTTTCTTGAAAAATAAATATTAACTATATTAACTAATATTTGACACCAGAGAATTATTAGTTTTGAGCAAATACTATTTCTTTGATCTTTTTTAGGGTTTTACTTTAAATTTTTACATTGTAGAAGTGTTAGTAACAGGAGAAATGATGGAAGATGGTGAAATAAAGGATCGTATCCCAAATGATGGTAGGGATTATGAGAACTAATTACACCCCTTCTTTGAAGGATAGGGGGTTATACTGTTTAACCCTTGTGTGTCTGTCCATCTATCTGTCAGTCTTTTCATCCTAGTGTCTGTCCATAACAAATTTTTGATTGTATCTTACATAACAAATTTTCATCCCAATTTTCTCAGCAACTAATGACAAATGCTTGAAATTTTAGCACATTCTTTTCTGAGGCATGTCATGTGGTGGGATTCTTTTTTAGCTCACCTCAATAAAGTTATGGGCTCCCAACTTATGTGATAATCTCGGCATCCAGCTTAAAGTTTTTGATGCAGTATAATTCTCTTAAAGTACCAGT
Organism: Saccostrea cuccullata; assembly: GCF_032062105.1. Lineage (NCBI taxonomy): Eukaryota > Metazoa > Mollusca > Bivalvia > Ostreida > Ostreidae > Saccostrea > Saccostrea cuccullata. Next base: position 188,709 of record NW_026923346.1, on the reverse strand, counting down.
CCACATTAAAATCAGACAAAGGGTGATATACAAAGGTTCTCAGAATTTGATGATTTTCCACTCATAGATTTATTTTGAAGTATGAACAATGTATGAAAAATGTTTTGAGTCATGGTTACCATGGAAACTCAGCCAAAGAAATTTCCATAGCAACCGGCAGATTTTTTCACTGTTGATGGACAAAAAATCACTTATCTTTAAAGGCTTAAAATAACATGTTGATACATTGAGAATTATTCTTACTTATTGGTGTAATAAAGATGCACATTTAAAGTCTTCTAACAATGTAATAAAAAATATTTAGGTCTTAAGGGGGCCAACTGTAGTTTTTATTTTTTTTTTTACAAATTTATTGTAGTTTATATTTTGCGCATCGTAGTAAAATGAAGGGTATTTACTGTTTTAAAGCAACTTCTTTCACTTGATTAATAAAATTAAACAAAATTAAGAAATTACAGGTTCAAAAATGTAATTACAATTTTATATAACTGAATTTTTAACCAATTTTGCAACTGATAGGTAGGTTGACATCGTTATAGTGTGTTTTTGACGTTAGGATAAACTGAAGCTCTGAAAGACAGGGTAATAAAAATGTTATTTGATAAAAAGTAATAATCATACTCTCTTGAAATTTAAAACATAAAAATTTGAGAATCTCCATTATTCTTATCATTTTTTCATATAATACATTTGTGCCCGTCATACGAGGGCCGTTCAAAAATTACGCGGACTTGCTGCACAGAAAAAATATTTGACGATATAATTGGGCAAAATGTTGCACATAATATAAAAGAATCTTTACTTATATGGTCTACAAAATTTCATATCAAAATGTTGTAAATCGGTATCAAAATGAAGGGACATATCCCCTCGCAAGGGGAGATAATCAAGAAAAGACAAAAATTTGAGTGATTTTTCAGGACATATCATTTAGTCACGGAGCAGCAAAATCTTCGACGTCACAGTTTTTATAAAAAAAAATATGTGACTGAGCTTTCATTTTCTCAACATTTTCCAAAGAATACCTGTACAGTTTGAGTCATATTATCTAATCAACATCAAAACACCATTTCTTGTCAAGCTTTAAATCTATTAAACAAATAAAGAATATTCTTTTTTTGTTTTAAACCCAAAAACTGCAGGTATTTAGGGAAAAAAAATGTGTGATATTGATGACTCTCTATCACGTTCTTTACATTCCAGATCAAGTTTTCGTTAATAATCCTCTTCCCGTCCTCCCGTATAGCCATTTTACAGAGGTCTAATGGTCTAAAATTCCTATCTTCTATTTGTGGCGAATGTAACGAATACCCTAGTTTACTACATGTTTTATTATGCATATTTCGGATCTATGTTGGCGATATCTCGAGCATTACAAAGTGTGGTGCGTGTGGTGCGCCGTCAATTCACAAGACGTCATTTTCTCAGTCGTTTTCACGGGGATCGCACAAGGAAAATTGCTATATTTCTATATATAAATATAAGCCAGAAATCCAAATACATAATAATAGAACAATTTAAAGATACATTTGAGAAAATTGTAGAAAAATATTGCGAATTATAGAAAATGAATGAGTTAAATTTTGGATTCCGCATGCTTTTGCTTCAAATTTTTTGTCGTGCTCCGTACCTCTAAATCAGCGATATTAATATACCGATAATTTTAGTATAATTTTTTTAAAATACAGAAATTTTGCCCAAAATTTATTGGAGTCTTTGAGATACATATTTCTGTGAAATTTCATAACTCTATGACGTCTATAAGAGTAAATAATAGGACAGTCCGCGTAATTTTTGAACGGCCCTCGTATTTTGTAGTACTCCATAGAAACAGGAAAATTCGTTAATTTTTGGCCTTTTTAGATGCTCCCTCTGGTAACAAGATGGTTGAATTTTGTATTTCTTACATGTAATGTATAGTATAGTATTACTCATCGACGATCGTACATGATAGTTTGAACAAAAATTCTGTTGTAGTATTTGTGTAATTTGCTTTAAAGTGCTAAAAATTGTCACTTTCCTATATAATCCTATAGTAAATGTACCTATACTTTTAGAAGGTCCCTTAAAAATACCTGGATGGTAGATTTCGCCCAAACTTTGCATGTATACTAAAGTTAACGTAAGTTATATATGGTATAAAAATGAAGAGTTTTCACACAATAAAACCCCAGTTGGCCTCCTTTAGTCAACATTTTGAAAAAATGTCTTCCCACTTAGCCAACATTTTGAAAAATCCTATTCCCACATAGCCAACATTTTGATTTTTACACCTGAGTGATTCACAGGTTATAGTCTGTTTTCTGGTATGCATATATATATAAATGACCTGAGAATTAATTCCTTTGGGAAATAAAAACAGTGTAAAAATATACCAACCAGAGGTAAAATTTGAGTCAAAATAAATATAAAATCATAAAGAAAAAAATTAAAGTTCAATAATTTTTTAATGTAAAAAAGTAGCAAAATTTTACAGATAATTAATTAATTCAAAAAAGTAATGAATTTAAATTAATAAATAGAATATTAATTATATCATTTAAGTAAATAAAAAAATATTTTTTTTTACCACACAACATATTTTCATTAGAAAATAAATAAAAACAATTAAGACACTCTAAAGAAACAATTATGTATAATAATTAAAAATGGTTGTGTTTATACAAGTAAAAATGCTTGTACATAACATTACCGATACACAAGTTATATATATTAAGTACATATGTATTAGTAAATCAACTTAGTTTTCATATGTATGTTTCCAGATGAAAAAAAATTAATGTAAGCATTTATTATTTTAGGTTTACATCAGTGTTCAGGTATAATTAAATATAATTCTTTAGAGAAAGAGAATTTCTTATTTATTTCATATTTGAAATAAGATGACATCTAAAAATAGTGTTAAAAATAATGAAATATTTAAATCATAGTTTAAAAAAAAATAATATTTTTTATATGAACTATTTAATATTTATGAGAAAAAAACATTTAATTATTAATTTTTATATTATTCTTATATGAATTATTTACTATTTATTTATCATATAGATAAAACAGACTATAGCCTACCTGTAATTTATTTCTTTTGTTCTCCACCTGCACCCCATTCCCACTCAACCAACACAGATTTACCTGTGTTGTACCTGTATTTTTAGCTCACCTGAGCCGAAGGCTCAAGTGAGTTTTTCTGATCACATTTTGTCCATCTTCCGTCTGTCCGTCCGTAAACTTTTCACATTTTTGACTTCTTCTCAAGAACCACTGGGCCAATTTTGATCAAACTTGGAACAAAGCATTCTTGGGTGAAGGGGAATTTAAATTGTTAAAATAAAGGGCCAAGTCCCCTCACAAGGGGAGATAATCAAGAAAAGACAAAAATAGGGTGGGGTCATTAAAAAATCTTCTCAAGAACCACTGGGCCAGAAAAGCTGAAATTTATGTGGAAGCATCCTAGGATAGTGTAGATTCTAAATTTTTCAAATCCTGACCCCCACAATGGGGAATCAAAGTTATACATAGAAATATATAGGAAAAATCTTTGAAAATCTTCTCCTCAAGAACCACTGGACCAGAAAAGCTGAAACTTATGTGGAAGCATCCTGGTATAGTGTAGATTCTAAATTGTTCAAATCCTGACCCCCTGGAGAAGGGCGGGGTCACAATGGGGAATCAAAGTTTTACGTAGAAATATATAGGAAAAATCTTTGAAAATCTTCTTCTCAAGAACCACTGGGCCACAAAAGCTGAAACTTATATGCACATGGAAGGATCCTGGGATAGTGTAGATTTCAAAATGTCTAAATTATGATCAGTGGGGTAGGGTGGGGATGCATTATGTATTACAAGGGGGAAATCTGGTAAAGAACAGAATGGTCAAAGCTTCTCAGGTGAGCAATGTGGCCCATGGGCCTCTTGTTTCAAAATGTTGGCTAAGTGGGAAGACACCGTCAGACAGTATAAACAAAGGCTTCACTAACTAAGTTAGAGGTGTGAACAAGGTCACAATTATCAAACAAGAGGCCCAGGGTCCACAGCGCTCACCTGAGCACACCGACTAGGAAAAAGCACATATCAGATCAGAACTGAAAGTTTACCGAGGTTGTAGGGGGGGGGGCTTAAATTTTACCCCCCCCCCCCCCACACACACAGGGGGTCATGATTTGAACATGATAGAATCAACACTATCTGACGATGATTCCATATAAATATCACTAATCATGGCTTTGAAGTTCTTGAAAAGAAGATTTTTTAAGATTTCCCTATATATTCCTTTGAAAAACTTTGATCAACCATTTTGGCCTCACCCTACCACCAGGGGTCATGATTTCAACAAACTTGAATCTACACTATCTGAGGATAATTTCACATGAGTTTCATCTTTCCTGTCTCAATGGCTCTTGAGAAGAAGATTTTTAAAGATAATTAAAAAGATATGTTTCAAAAAATATCAAAATTTACAGCGTATAGCATGTTTAAAATCTAAAATTTTGTTAGATGAACTTCAGTAGGCTAGCACATATTTGTACAACAATGTGGGGCAAACCATCTCAGTGTGGAACGGAATCGGTGCAAAACATGGCAGCGCGAACCATGTATAGGTGCAAAACATCCCATTACCAATGGTGGCCATTGAAGAAGGAATGTAAACATGTGCTGATTAAAGATGGCAATAACTATTAAAAAACAATTTTTATAAGTCATTTTATTTGAAAAATGTTATCACATTGAATTGGTAAGTATGTTTCATACTTTATTTTATGAGAATCACCAAGTAAAGTAATGGAAACGAAAACGAAAGTGCAAGTAGAAATTTGCTACGATGTATTGTCAATACATGTAGCTCTATATATCTTTGTTTGGACTCGAAATGGAGCAATCAGCTATTCGAATATTCAGCTATTATGATACAGAAGGCTGACAAATTTGCTATTGGATTAAGCAGGATCCACTGTACTATCACTGCAGGTATGCATGTTCCTACCTGGATTCTCACTTATCTTTCTTCTCCTTCCTGTCATGTTTATTATAGACATTCACCTTAATATAGGCCTCAGGCTAAAGTTCAAGTCACTCGGCCATAACATGTAAACATTAAAACTAAACAAATTCACGTATATCCTCGATAGTCACATACCGCTTGTAAATGTACCACTTATAAATAGTCCACATATTATGAACACGTAACATAAATCCAGGCTATAGTTAGGAGATGAACTTATATTCCGAAGGCATCTTGAGAAAATCTTTGAGACGTAAACACTATAGTTGCAGGAACTAGACAAGATGCTAAGAATCTGATTGGCTTATAGAATCATGTGATAACAAGCATGTTGAAATATGATGCAATCTACAAGATTTTATATAAACAATATTTGATAGAATTAGATAGCATAAAACTCTGTAAAAATCCTCTTCTCAAGAACAGCAAAGCCATGGTTTGTCATTATACCCCCGCAAAAGAAGTTTAGGGGGGTATATTGGAATCACCATGTCCGTCTGTCCATCTGTCTGTCTGTCTGTAGACAAGATTTTGTCCGGACCGTTTCTCAGAAACTATTGGATGGATTTGTCTGAAAATTTGTACACTTATTATTCACCATATGAAGGTGTGCACCTGATATTTTCATCATGATTGGATGATTTTTCTGCATTTTAAAGGCATTTTTTCTTTTAAGGTCACCTGAGTAAACTCAGGTGACCTATTGCTGTCTGTTTGCGTCCATCGTCGTCCGTCGTGCGTTAACATTTGAACATTTTCAGCTTCTTCTCTGCAACCACGGAACCAATTTCAACCAAATTTAGCACAAAGCATCTATAGGTGAAGGGGAACAAAAATTGTGAATTTCATGATCCCTGCCCCCCTGGGGCCTGAGGGGTGGGGCCAAAACCACTAAAATTAATGCAATCTTTAAAAATCTTCTTCTTTACTCCTGGACATCAAGCAGTCAAACTGTTTGCATGATTGTAATCAGCAATGAGTCCTCTACCAAAATTGTGAAATTCATGGCCCTGGGGTCAGGGGTTCTAGTGCTAGGGCGGGGCTAAATAAGTAGGTAGTGAAAATGCATTATTTCTTTGAAAATCTTCTTCTCTGCTCCTGGGTATTAAATAAACTAACTAAGTACATAGTTATGATGAGCAAGAGTGCCTCTACCAAAATTGTGAATTTTATGGCCCCAGGGTCAGGGGTTTTTGTTTTAGGGTGGGGCTCTAATGATTATATAGTGAAATGCATGAATTCTTTGAACATCTTATTCTTTGCTCCTGGTTAATATACTAATTATCTAATTACATATTTAAGGCCAGGATTTATTTTATTTTCAGTTTTACAAACCCTCCGCTCAAGGTTTTGAATTTTCAGAAAAAAATAAAACAATTTTTTTTCTTTCCGATGTTGAATTTGAGTCGGGATCGAGATTTCAAATTTAGGAACTCGCACTTCCGGTTTTAAGATGAAACGGCGGGTAAATAAAAGCTAGATCTGAGAAGAAAGCTTGGTTTAGTGTAAAATTCATCGTTACGAGTGCCATTCAAAACATTTCACCCGTTCAAAGGACAAATAAAATGCTGACAACTTTGTTGCACAATGACATGGTGGTGAGATAATTTTGTTTTCGTTTCAAAAGTATCTGTCTGTAAATTATTTTCCTCCCCCAGGTTTTAAACTGCCCGTGGTAGCTATTGCATATTGCCAGCGACATTGTTTAGGTCTCTGTTATAGCTTACAGTCTAAGTATCATTCTTCAGAAAAGGGTTGCTTATGCATCAGTACATAGAATGTTCTATCGTTAAAATGATATTGTCCTACGGACCCAGTTTAACGATAGATGTAATGAATAAAACTATGGGAGAAGTTAAGTCCATTTGAGGAAGAAATAAACAATAACCCGAAGAAATAAAAAAAAAATCAACTATTAAAAGGTAAGAATATACAAATATATACAGGCATGTAGTATCAGTTCATTTGTATCAGCCAGAAAAATTATTTTACACTTAATTGAAAAAATGTTCACCCTACTCCCCAATACTACCTGTCTGTTTTATGATAGGAATTATAATTTTAGGCATCAAGTAAATTTTAGAACAATGTCTACACATTCACCTAACACATATTAAAAAAGTGAAGATATATTGAAAGACTTTTAAAGAATTGATTTTTTAAAATATATTTTGACCAACATCACAAAATTTATATAACTGGCCCAAACTGGCAGATGATGAAATAAGCAATTAAATGTTCTACTTTCCTATTTGTTTTAAAGCATTATGTGTCCAGTGGTAAGGAGCCTATTTGAATAGCATAAAAAAAGAATGTACAAATGTTAATAATTGATTTATCAAAAAAAAATTTTTATTTCCTTCTCCTTCGGGACTTTTTTATTCTCACGTTCATAACTAAACCTAAACATAAAATCAAAGTACTCAGAAGTACAGAGAGCCGGGCTCATTTACAGAGTAGAATGAATTTCTTACATGAATCACGTTTATATTCTGATGAAAAAATTATTTTAAAACTATCAATATAAATGATAAGACACTGACAGTGAGTTTTTCAATCCTAATACCACGGTCCGATTTTGTCAGAATCAGAATTAATCTGGTACCGCAGCTGAATGTAAACAAACAGGCCAGTCTGGTTCCCTATCCTGCTTTACCTCGTATGTGTAGAGAACTACGGTAACACTGATTATCAAAAATCCTTACGCTAATGAACTATGTTCTTTGACTTATGAAGTTTTCAAAGTCATTACTACTAATGTTTATTTTATATAGATAAAACTTTGTTTTATTTTTGTTGCTTTATTTAGCGTTTGTATTATCTCAAAAGCGGTTGAGAGTAAGAACTATATTTTTGCACGTAACTTTAAAATGGCTACTATGGGGTCAACATCCTGCCTTGAACAGGATCACATAAGCCGGCAATTGCTCTTTGAGCAATAAGCCCGGCTAAAAATGCTGGCCTTATAATGAAGAAAGGGGCCTCTTTCAAAATAGATAATTTCAGGGCCGCTGGGTCAGGGGTACCAGGGGGGTACTTTGACTAAAAATAAATTAATGCTTTGAAATCTGCCCTGTGATAAGCAATGGTGCCTCCTTCAAATTTGTGAATTTCATGGCTTTTGGATTAAAACACGAACCAAATACAATCGCTGGAAAGTTGTTACATGATACTCAGGTGACCTATAAGGCCCGTGGGCCTCTTGTTTATTTTGTTGTTTTGTTTGGCTCATAACTACAAAACTATTAGACTTACAATCATCAAACTTGGCCAATTTATACATCTTGGGTAGAAGGTGTGTCATGACCTATTTCAAGGTCACTGTGACCTTTAATTAAAGTGAAATTTAAAAAAATAACTGTCTTTTACTATTGAATTAAACAATCCCAAGAAATGTAACAATGTTGCAGTATCCCTATTTAAAACATGTTAAATTAAGAAAAAAAATTTTTTTCATTATATACTTTACAGCAATCCATAACAAATGTTATTTTATAAGAGAAAATCTACCTCTCCCGAGGGTATAATTATGAAACACTGGTCAAGGAGAATTTTGATAACAGAAAATTGCATGTCAAATTAGAGAGAAATTAATTAGTTTAATGTAAGGAGCTAACTTGTAGGACGTTTCTGATCAAGAACTTGTTATCTGTCTCTTGGGAACTGGGCTAAGGAATCAGCCTTAAACAGTTTTAGTGACTAGCCTAACTTATTTAATGAATTTGAGAAAAAGCAACTTCAATCTAATTTGATATTGTATAATAAACTAATTTGAAATTGTATAAAAAACTTAATTGATATTGTATAATCTAATTAAAACTAATTATATTGTGTGTATGTGGGGGTGGGGTGGGGGGATTGGAATCAGCATGCTCATTCTCCACATTAATTTCAGAAACTTTTAGTATGATATAAAATCCAAATAAATCGAGTATTTAAAAAAAAAAAAATTTTGGTAGATAGTCCCTACAAATCATGCAGGAACCTTATTCAAAATGATGCATCAAGATTACACAGTTTTTTTTCAGTATAAATCTTTGTAACGAATTTATACAAAATCTTTGTTTTTCAGATTGAATTTCAGAATGACACATGCAATAATGCATTTTGCAATAATGCATTTTGTTTGCACAACAAAGGAGAAGGTTAAGATCCATTCATCCCTTGATAGCAATTAGTGGGCACGCATCCAGTCAAAGATTAATTAATGAGTTCTATGTAGGGAAGCATAAGCTGTCTCAATCATTTCTGTTAGAGCATATCTCTGATTAAGGAGCTCTTATCTAGCTGTGTCCTTTGGGAATTAGACAGAAGAACTGCTGGTCAGTTTAAATAGCATTTGTCATATGATGGCCAGTCTCCTATTTCTAAAATCAATTTTGTATAGATCAAGTTTTTAAGACATATTAGTTAAATTGATATTTCTTTTTTTTTGAAAATATCAAGTGACCAATTTCATATCTTCATGTCCCACATGAAAGACATGTGTATGTTTGTGGAGGAGGGGCATTTGTCAAGCTATAATGCAACCATTTGATGATTATTTGTTATAATTAAAGCTTGCACCACAGGAGATGTTTAAACAATTATTATAAGGAATGGAAAAATTACGCAAATCCCTTTAAAGGTTGACATGATTTTCTTGCAAACTGTTTATAATAATTAAATGAACAATATTTGATGGGAGTATCATGCTGAGGCGGTGCAATTTATTATTTTTAAAATGAATTTGATATAAATTTATATAGATTAATTTGATTCTGTATAATGTTTTTTCAATAATCAATTTGCCGAGTATCATGACAAATACGGTAGTTGCAATTTATTTTTTCAATGAAATAAAAAAAAAAAACTGTTACAATGTATTAGTATTGATGTTTTATTTGGTTGCACCTCAGTTTCATTTAAATTAAAAAAAAATATATAATGAGCACTCAAATTGTTTCTAAGAAAATAGTGAACACCTCTTAATAGATCCATAAATATTTGTGAATTTGCACCTACTCTGAAAAACCCAGCGGGGGTATTTGTCCCTATTGGACAGTTCTAGTTTTATTTGGAAGTATCCCCAGATAGTTTAGATTCAAGTTGTTCAAATTGTACCCCTCCCCCCTTACCCCTTCTGCCTTTTAGGAGTAGGTAGAGACCACTCATGCTTTTAAGCTTTTTAATGCTAAACTGATTTTTGCGTTTTTCTTAGGCACAGTACTCAGCTGAGCAATTTGGCCCCTGGGCCTCTTGTTCAAAATGCTACCCCTCCTACAGTTTTGGTCTGATTTCAATACAGTCAAACTTGTCTTAGCGGCCACCCGAAATCAACAGCCACTTGCGGCCAGCGGCCACTTTCATTTCCCCCCCCCCCCCCCCCCCCCCCCCCCCCCCCCCCCCCCCCCGATGACTTTTACTATACATTTTAACTGGAAAAAATGGCCACCTGTGTAACGCGGCCAGCGGCCACACAAATCATCACCCAAAGCCTTACTGACACTGTGATAAGGGGCCATTTCGTCACTTAATGTGATTCTAGTGCGTCTGTTACACACATTCGCTTGGGTAATTATATGCTAGATAGTCAAGTTGACCTATTAAACAGGTCCAGTCCAAAGACTATTTCTACCTACGTAGGTATTAATAGCTACGTAGGTATTTAAAGCTACCCAAAGTAGCTATTTTTACCTACTTTCTGCTTTACTTGCATTTTTTAGCCAAATGCAGGAACGGCGCAACATGGTGAGCACACAATTTCTTGATACAGTCACACTGATGATGAATATGACAAAAATTTGGCAAAAAAATGTAAACTTCGTATATTATCAATTTTGCATAGAAACTAATGCAAAATTGCCGATTCAGGAAGAAATCATTTTTTGGCCAAATTTTTGTCGTATTCATCATAAGTGTGACCATATCAAAAAATACGGTGTATACCATGTTGCGCTGTTTGGTCTTTTGGTCGCAAAATGCAGAAATTATATAAAGTAGGTAAAAATAGCTACTTTTGGTAGCTTTAAATACCTAGGTAGCTATTAATAGCTACGTAGGTAGAAATAGTGTTTGGACTGGACCTGTTAAAGCAATTACTTGTAGATATGCTGAACTCTGTTTTTGTTAATTGAAAAAAATATATTTCTCCTGTTAGACCAGTTTCTAATTATTTTTCAAGATCAACGATTGAAAAATGAAAAGAATTTAATCACAATTAATAGTTTCCCATAGCTAAAGCAATTCAATCTAAAAGCTAGATCTTGTACTTTTCGATATTAATTCATCATTACCTTGAGTGTTTACTCATACTGTGAGAGCATGTGACCTAATACAGGGCTATCAGTATTTTCACACCTTTTAGATTTTGATTCCGTGTAGAAGCCCTAATTGCTACTCTTGTGAAAACAATATTCTTTATATGGCATGATAATCTCGCGAATTTCACTTCCAAGAGACAATCGATAGGGATTAGTTATGCTCTACTGCACTTGACACCTGGGGCTCGTTTCTCAAAAAGTCATAGATTTGGGCCTAAGTTAGTCCGACTAAGGAAGTTACGCCAAAAGAACAAAGTACGGTATTGGCCAAAAAATGCCGGATGTCAGATCTGCTCCGTTAAAAACATTTTAAAGAACTTAAAATTTTTAGATTTAAATGATATATAATTTATATACCTGAAAGTATGCATTAGAAAAAATAACGCTCAATACTGTACCTTTTATAGCAGAACGTCGAGATTTTACGAAGAATTTCGACGCGACGTCATGTGTTTAACGTGTAGGAAGCGTAATCTGAAAATCCTGACTTACTCGCTAGGACACAGTTTATTTTAAATATAAATTTAAGAAATAAAGTTGTTGATTCATTAATATGTCATTGTTGTTTTGTTTTTTCTTTTTTTTATTTATTTATTAGCACTATTATATACTTACAATGTAATCATCCACGAAGGTATCTCCGCTTTAGTTGATGAGAATTATTAAAAGTCTAACAAAGGAACGTGGAGAAAAAGAAATAAACTGTATTTTTCTTTTTAGCTCACCTGAGCCGAAGGCTCAAGTGAGCTTTTCTGATCAAAATTTGTCCATTGTCTGTCGTCGTAGTCGTTGTCGTCGTAGTCGTTGTTGTCGTTGTAAACTTTTCGCATTTTCATCTTCTTCTCAAGAACCACTGGGCCAATTTTAACCAAACTTGCCACAAAGTATCCTTAGGTAAAGGGGATTCAAGTTTGTTCAAATGAAGGGCCACACCCTTTTCCAAGGGGAGATAATCATGAATAAGAGAAAAATTATTGGCATTTTTAAAAAATCTTCTTCTCAAGAACCACTGGGCCAGGAAAGATGAAACTCATGTGGAATCATCCTCAGGTAGTGTAGATTCAAGTTTGTTCAAGTCATGACCCCCTGGGGTAGGGTGGGACCAAAATGGCCGATCAAAATTTTACATAGGAATATATAGGAAAAATCTTTAAAAATCTTCTACTCAAGAACCACTGGGCCAGGAAAGATGAAACTCATGTGGAATCATCCTCAGGTAGTGTAGATTCAAGTTTGTTCAAGTCATGACCCCCCGGGGTAGGGCGGGGCCAAAATGGCCGATCAAAGTTTTACATAGGAATATATAGGAAAAATCTTTAAAAATCTTCTTCTCAAGAACCACTGGGCCAGGAAAGATGAAACTCATGTGGAATCATCCTCAGGTAGTGTAGATTCAAGTTTGTACAATTCATGACCCCCGGGGGTAGGGCGGGGCCAAAATGGCCGATCAAAGTTTTACATAGGAATATATAGGAAAAATCTTTAAAAATCTTCCTCTCTAGAACCACTGGGCCAGGAAAGATGAAACTCATGTGGAATCATCCTCAGGTAGTGTAGATTTAAATTTGTTCAAGTCATGACCCCCCAGGGTAGGGCGGGGCGAAAATGGCCGATCAAAGTTTTACATAGGAATATATAGGAAAAATCTTTAAAAATCGTCTTCTCAAGAACCACTGGGCCAGGAAAGATGAAACTCATGTGGAATCATCCTCAGGTAGTGTAGATTCAAGTTTGTTCAAGTCATGACCCATGGGGGTAGGGCAGGGCCAAAATGGCCGATCAAAATTTTACATAGGAATATATAGGAAAAATCTTTAAAAATCTTCTTCTAAGGAACCACTGGGCCAGGAAAGATGAAACTCATGTGGAATCATCCTCAGGTAATGTAGATTCAAGTTTGTTCAAGTCATGACCCCCGGGGGTAGGACGGGGCCAAAATGGCCGACCAAAGTTTTACATAGAAATATATAGGGAAACTTTTTAAAATCTTTTCAAGCACTTCAAAGCCATGATTAGTAATATTTATATGGAATCATCCTCAGGTAATGTAGATTCTAGTTCGTTCAAATTATGATCCCCTTCGGGGTTAAAATTCAAGCCCCCCCCCACTTAAGTTAACTTACAGTTCTGATCTGATATGTGTTTTTTTTCCTAGCTGATGTACTCAGGTGAGCGCTGTGGCCCCTGGGCCTCTTGTTGATACTTGCTTTCATTTTTTTGCGGTGGTTATACGCTCTAAATATTTTTTTTATCTATTTCTCTAAAATAAATTGAGAAAAATTTCTATATCAGATCTAGTGAAAAAAATGTACTGATGAAAACAAAAAATCGATGTTTCCCCGGCACCAAAAAAGTTCAATTCTTAAGAATATGTATAAGGTGCAAGAACAGAAAACTCAAATGTCAAGATAATATTATTTATACTATATATCTTTATTGGAACAGTAATAGTCGTATAGAAGACTATGGTTACATGTATATTTAATGTACAGTAGAAATTCCCCCCTCTAATGGTCAATTTTTGCTAATAAACTTATACAGACATTAAATTATATAAATAGGAATGCGAGGGATTTTGATCCCGATTAAAAAAAATATATAAGCATAGTTACCTTTTTTAAAATCAGATAATGGGTACATGAAAACTGATTGTTTTCTGTGATATATTCATTTATATCCTGCTTGATGACAGAGGAATACTAAAAATTTAAATGTAACATCCCCCTCCCCCAGTTCGAGTTTAATGAGTTCTTATCATTTATATATGCATTTCACAAATATTTTTTTTTAATAACACATGTAAAATAATACTTGATAAGACTAAAATGAATTATCAGTAAATGTTTTGATTCAAAAGTTTTGTTTTGGGGGGGGGGGGGTGTTAAGTTATAAATCAGACTTTCAGTTCGGACTGAATAACATAACATGCATTCTTTCAATTAATATATTCGCTTAAAAAGTTTTAAAAACCTGTTCGGAATTTATTATTGGCTAGTAATCAGCTGATTACTCTTCTCGTTTCACACTTGAAAGGCTTTCTACATTTTTATTTAATTCCATGTAAATACTTACAGAGTCATTTGTTTATATGTTTACATATGCAATACATGTTGACAATTACGTCGGATAAGTATAATCACTCATGGATTATTTCGCAGAATCCTCACCTTCTAGCCACCAATGACATATATTTATTCATTCCAAATTCCAAATATTTTTATTTCAAGTTTTTGCGTATTAATACATGTATTAGGATCAAAATACGTTTGAGTTGCTCGTATAAATTTCCGTTTTTTTTTTTTTTTTTTCATTTCTCGCAAAATTTCTTTGCTTAGTAGAGAATGTAGATATTTAAAAATAAAAAAAAAATCAAAACTTCCTGGTGTCTTTACTTTTCTGACAATTGAACGTGATATGCTACATGTACTTTACCCTTATTTCACTGTACTGTAACAAAAAGTGGGAAGGGAAGGGGGGGGGGGCAACCGGCCTTTCAATGAACATTTCTAATAGTAAAATATTTGGGAAAAAGTGCCCCCCCCCCCCCCCCCCCCCCCCCCCCCCTGTTGCTACGTGCTTATGTTGAATTTTTTTTTTTTTTTTTTTTGGGAGAAAGAGTTGCTAGCGTTTTTCTTTTATTGTACACATTTAATTTCTTGTATTTCCCAATATGAGACATTGTAAGTATATAATAGTGCAAAATGCATAATGTTACTAGTATGAAGTGGTGGGAATTTATCTACATAAACATGTATTAATATAGTCGCAATATAAAGATAGTGCAAAATATTAAAAAAAAACATATATGTAGATGCTAGTTTTTCTACATGAACTCCATGATCACAAATTAAAAATTGTATTGTCTATGCACTCGGATTTACGTGCGAAATACATTTACATGTACAGTGGACCTTCAGATATCCGGACGCCAGATATCCGGACGCTTCACCTTCCGGACGATTTTTCTCGGAACGGATTTTTTCAACGTAATTTTGACTCATTTATCCGGAATTCCGCGTTCCGTATCCGGACGGCTCTTTTTTACTACAAAATGTATTTTTACGTTATAATTTGGTTCATTTATCCGGACGGTAAATTTTAATTTGTACTTCCATTCTTGTCAACATTCACGCCTGAACTGAGTGATAATTGTTATCAAAACACTGGCCGGATTGATTGTTTTTACAAAACGATCACCTGTGAACTGTTTTGAATGACTTACGATGATTAGTCCACAGATTAAGCATGCTAAGTGGATATGGTCATAATATAAGAGAGATCGATACACAAATGAAAATAAACAATTAACTGTGTTGGTAACAGGAAATATTTTCTATTCATTTATTTGTTATCTGCGAGATATTTAATTGTAATTTTAGTACAGAGCTGGTTTTAAATATTTTTCTATCTATAGACGGGACGACATAGTTTCATAATCTCGTAGTCTACACATGTGCACACACAAATCGGTATTGTGATTTTCATCTGCAGATTGGTGGCAGTTATCATCGAAAAAAAAACCTAAAACATTCAATCAAATTTGAATAATTTTAGACAATCACTGATTTCGCTTGGGATGATTACTGCTTGAATTTTTATTATGTCAGATTTAGCGTGGTTGAGTGTTCAAATTAAAATTAGACTCGATACTGACAGCTCGCTTGGGTGTAATCAAAGCTGCAAATGAGAGAATTCGCTTGGCTACGTTCATCAATTTATGGGAAGTAGAAAATAAAAACTAAGCTGGATAATGAAAAATCTGCCCATATAAGCAGCGTTATATCCAATCTTTGTCATTCTGCTGACCAGCTTCAACCATGTCTACACCAACGGCAAAGAGAGCGCGAGTCGGCATTTCGATTATAGCTAGAAAAATATTTATTATATTTGAAAAAAAATGTAAAAGTAATGCTGATGTATACTTAAGATATAGTGTTTAAAAAATTAAATTATTATTTCTATATGATAGCATTTATCATTCTTTATATGTAAGAGTTACAATACAAATACAGTATACCTGGAA
Organism: Saccostrea cuccullata; assembly: GCF_032062105.1. Classification (NCBI taxonomy): domain Eukaryota; kingdom Metazoa; phylum Mollusca; class Bivalvia; order Ostreida; family Ostreidae; genus Saccostrea; species Saccostrea cuccullata. The sequence goes on along the minus strand of NW_026923346.1, from coordinate 172,385 downwards.
GAGAAATCAATAGAATTCAGATATCCGGACGCTTCACTTATCCGGACAATTTTCCTGGGAACCAAAGCGTCCGGATAAATGAGGCGCCACTGTATCTGTGTATGTGAAAAACGTACTGTTTACAGCACACTCAGACACTAAACAGCAAAGGTGTCCAAACACTCATTTCATTGCTGACAACTTTCAAAGACAATCTGCTTTCCTTCGTAACAAAGAATCACGTAGGTTTTGTCTCATCTGTTTGACTCTCTACTGTTAATCTTTTTAAAAAAGTTCTAAAAAAAGGATGAAAGGGGGAGCCCTTAGCTTGATCACAAGTCAAAAGATGCTGAATGTCGCTGACCATTGTCAGATAAATTTCAGAATTCCACGAACATGCACATGTATACATTGTAAGTCTTTCTTATTTTTTAACCAAAAAAGCACCACCCTTTCCCGATATACCACTGGCATCTAAATACCCGTATACATTTGTGTTACAAACACGTAATTTGTGGATGATTCTGCACGAAATATTTGCACCAAAAAATACAATAAACAAATATCTGAGTTTGTATGCTCTACTTGTGCTACTTGCGCTACTTCGGACTATTAATGTACAAATGGAATATCTGGCATTCGGGAACTTTTTTACTTGGATTGTTTTTTTTTTAAGTGATATCATCTACACAAGATTTACATCATGTATGTATTATTTATTTTTCACAATTAAAGGGTAAAAGCAATGATTGATCTGGCATATGAAAATGTAATCGTAAAGTTTATTCAATGTATTTACATTTTATTGTATTTTTTATGGTTGTCATATGATTGTTCGGAAGTCACACTGTGACTATAGTTAGACTATATACATTAAGGAAGACTCATAGAAGAAAATATAATTATACTGAGGTACATGTATCACAGATTTTTTAATTACTCTTGTAATAACTAAATTTAAAAAAATATTATTGTGCTTTTTTGTGGCTTGAATTGAGGCCTGTAGGATATTTTAGTACTGTTGTTCAATAATACATGTACAACCAACGGGCACTTGTATACGAATGTACAAGTGCATACGATGTACAAACAGCTTATTAAGCACAAGCGACATTTTTAACTACAATTTATTCTTTGTTTTCAAAATATTTTATTTATATTTATAGGAATTTACATAGTTTACTTAGTCCAGTGATGGGACTTGAAATAAAAAATCTCATTCTGTGTAAATTGAGCGTCATTAGCATCGAATCAGGAACATTGCGTCGGTAGAATATCTTTATCCGTATGCTAACTTTTGTAAAATTCATATTGATCACAGGTGACAACCAACACTATTTTAATAGTGTAACTAAGATATGTAATGATGAACTTATATGCGGAGTACAAAAGTGGTTGTTACATGTGAAACGGTCTAATTTCAGCAAAGATTACTAATTTTTCAGCATAATTTAACGATTCTGCACGACCATTCGATGTTTAGCGCGTATCAGTGACGTCATAGTTAAAAATTACGTCATTTTTGTACCTGTAGAATTTACTTTGCATCTTCCTTACTTCAATGCATAACATCAAACAATGATACAAAGATGATTAAAATATCGTATTATTTGCGGTGAATTATTGCTAATACCGTATTTTGTTCTTTAGACGGGCCTAAATCGCATTTCAGAAAGGGACGTAAGACTGGGCCTAAGACTAAGACCTCTTCGCTAGGTACTAAGCATGCGCAGATCGTATTTCATTTGATTTAGAGACTACACTGAAATGTGGCGGATCAAATTACTAATATCAAACTTGAACCTACATGTAAATACAGGATGTAAAGCACAGGAAGCATGAGCACGCTTACATGTTTTTCCTTTATACTGTCTTTCAAACAGATATATTATACAAACCCACCTGTACTTTCAAGGTCAAAGCATCAACATAGTAGCTGATTCAGAAATCTTGAAAAAAAAGGGGCAGATTGGGGTCGGGTTAAGGGCCCAAAGTAACATCAAAGTAATTGAATGAGTGAATTTGGACCCCCCCCCCCCCCTGCACCCCCTCTACATCCACAAGCATTATATTAAATAATTTCATGTATTTTGGTATGCTCAGATAAATTTTTAAAGTGAAATCTATACTTTAGAAAAACATTAACGTAATATTTTGATATACAATTGTACATTAAAACCAAATGATGTATAAATATACATATAGAGGATACGTACTTACGAAAATTTGGAATAAAAAATATTTTACCTATGAGTAAAAGCCATATATGCATGCTTAAGGATGTAACAAGGGGTTGGAACAGGCTCATAGCAAAAGTTTCGAAAGTCTTGGGGGCGGTAGCAACAAGTATCTGAAGGAATTTTTTTTCTCTGATTAAAATACTCTACACAGAGATAGTATAGGGCCAGAGCCCCCGGAGCAAAGAAGTACAAGTGTGAAAAATTTAACAATTATGAAATCATATCATAATCATAATAACATGGATAAGAGATTTTTAGAATATTTATCAGTTGTCTTAAATCTAAAATTTCAATCAATTTATTCAATATGAATTAGACTTATTGGCATTCAAGCTGATACCTGTATCTATAATATTGCACTTTGGACATACAATATTACATTTATACATATACGAATTAAGGAGAGGAATGCGCAAGTTGAAAGAACTTGTTTAAACACCCAATTTTTTGTTAACGCCCCCAAAATCTACCTGATTCAAGATCAATAATTTACCGCCTGTCAATCATTTAAAAAAACAATAGCTTCTGATTTGATTGACAGGTCAGCTACCTGTGCTTCCTGATAATCAGAGTTTGCATGTTCTGAAAACAATTACCTGGTCACGCGTCAAAAGCTTTCATGTACCCACATATAGTAAACACGCGGGTTAAAAAACTCCAATATGCTTGAATTTTATTTTAAAAAATAATTGAAAGTAGATTATTAAAACATTGACATAATAAAAATATTTCTTTACTATCTTCACTTCTGTTTGTTACTTGTAAGTGTTATATGGTCCACGTTATCTGTAGAAAAAAGACCGCGTCCACCAGTTTTATAAAACTAATTTTCTGGCTCTGTTTGCCGTAATTGGAAGTCCTATGATTTAACTTATTATGGCTTATGAAGCCATATAGCTCCCGGTGTATCTTTACGGCAAAGAGTTCACTATGTATTCTAGTAAACATGAGCAAGATAAAATAGTCCTTGTCTTTTCTTTAATTCTATGCTACCTTTGTTGTGAAAATTACTCACCAAGTTCTTAATATAAAACCTTGTTATTTTCATTTAATTTTCGCTACTGAAGACAAGATAAACCAAATAAAAAAAAAACTAAATTGAATAGACTCTTATGAGGACATGGAAGAATATCTTCTGACCGTATGTGTCAACAGTGCCATCGTGTAGGTAAGTCGATCTAAATGAAAGAAAGAGAACTCTGGGGGGAGTACGTTATCACGCCAGATAGTTCATAGAAATACAGATTAAATGTATTTTACCTTACAAACTGTTTAAACAGCTGCTAAAAGCAGTGATTTCCGAAGGCCGTTTTTGCAAGGCGGTAACGCGATTACGATCTCCCGCCAACTCAATGTTGTGAACTCAATGCAAATCGCGGCACGGGGTATGATGCAATAGCCTAGCTGTCAATTTTTTTTATTGCAATTTAATTACTGGTATATTACTAAGTATCAAGCTTGTAGTTGATGAAAATATTAATTAATAACCATAAAAATGTAATTGATGGCTGTCCAACATTCACAGGTTCTATAAATAACATTGATGCTCCGACATTTAATAAAAGATTCATTATTTAAACACATAATATTTAAGACATTTTTCTTTTTTTTTGCATTAATGTACTGAAAATGAAACGTGTGATTAACATTATCAATGTTTACGAATTTACTTTATGAACTCTGGGAAAGCACTTGGTTCAAACGCATGTGCTTTTAATATACAGTGACCTATATATTCAGAAGCGCTCCAAGTGACAATATCTACATGCAGTAAGCATGACATTGGTGCTACATAATGAGAACAAAAAGTTTCAAGATGGCTGCAAAAGTAGATAGTACATAAAAAAAAAATAAGGGAGGGTCATTAGGGGCCTATTTGTAGATAGCAAAAATAGCACAATACATAAAACAGTAAAAAGACAGTGGCTTTATAGAAAATTTTGATAGAATAATTTTTCTTGATTAGGTCTCTTTATATAAAAATCTCTATTGTTGAATAATTTTTAAAAAAAATTGACAATTTGTTCAAAATATATATTTAGCTTTTATTTACCCTTTTTAAAAAAAAAAAAAAAAAAAGAAAAAAAAAAGAATTTATTATTGAATTTGTATTTTTCATTTAAATATGAATTTAAATAAAATAAACTGAACTGCCAAGAAACGCCTCAGGCCGTCAATTCAGCAACCCCCCACCCTTGCATTAAGAAATTTCTGGGGAAAACACTAAGTAATATTCTAGTATACTACATTTCCTTATATTTTACATCCATGTCAAGCTTGTGAGCCATTATGGCCCTTCAGGCCTTTGATTTTATAAGAAATTGGATATAAGAAAAATATTCAGCACTAATAAACGGCATAGCATAGTTTTTAAAAGAAGTTTTATTTTGTACTTTGGCTACAATCCGCACGATGTTGTGCATAAACTGATGTCAGAATTAAATCTCGAATTTCCTCTAGCGTCTGTATAGATACGTAATGAAAATGTGAAGATAATTAATAGTGATCGATTCTGAAAAGAAATCTTTCTAACAATAAAATTTTGTCAACACACGAAGAATAAAAAATATGGAATATTTTGGACAACATTGTTGGCCAGAAAAAAATAAAAAACATTCCGATCACGGTAAATGCATGTTCACATGCACATTACGAATAGTTGGATTAATAATTTTTCTTTTTATTTCAATATTTAGACTTTTTAGCTCACCTGAGTCGAAGGCTCAAGTGAGCTTTTCTGATCACATTTTGTCCGGCGTCCGTCTGTCTGTCCGTCCGTCCGTCTGTCCGTCTGTCTGTCTGTCTGTCTGTAAACTTTTCACATTTTTGACTTCTTCTCAAGAACCGCTGGGCTAATTTCGACCAAACTTGCCACAAAGCATCCTTGGGTGAAGGGGATTCAAGTTTGTTCAAATAAAGGGCCATGCCCTTATTCAAGGGGAGATAATTGAGAATTAGTGAAAATTTGGTGGTATGTTTTAAAAATCTTCTTCTTAAACACCCAATTTTATGTTAACGCCCCCAAAATCTACCTGATTCAAGATCAATAATTTACCGCCTGTCAATCATAAGGAAAACAATAGCTTCTGATTTGATTGACAGCTCAGCTACCCGTGCTTCCTGATAATCTGAGTTTGCATGTTTTGAAAACAATTACCTGGTCACGCGTCAAACTCTTTCATATACCCGCATAGTATACACGCAGGTTAGAAAACTCCAATATGTTTGAAATTCATTTAAGAAAATAATTGAAAGTATACTAGTATTATTACAACATTGACATTATAAAATATTTCTTTTCTATCTTCACTGCTGTTTGTTACTTGTAAGTGTTATATCGTCCACGTTATCTGTAGAAAAAAGACCGCGTCCACAGAAACCGGCTCTATTTGCCGTAATTGGAAGTCCGACGATTTAAATTATTTTTCAAGAAATGGGATATAAGAAAAATATTCAGCACTAATAAACGGCATAACATAGTTTTTAAAAGATGTTTTATTTTGTACTATGGCTACAATCCGCACGATGTTGTACAGAAATTGATGTCAGAATTAATGCTCGAATTTCCTCAAGCATCTGTATATATATGTAATGAAAATGTGAAGATAATTAATAGTGATCAATTCCGAAAAGAAATCTTTCTAACAATAAAATTTTGTTAACACACGAAGAATCAAAAATATGGAATATTTTGGACAACATTGTTGGCCAGGGGAAAAAAAACATTCCGATCGCGGTAAATGCATGTTCACATGCACGACGGATAGGTGGATTAATAATTTATTTTATTTCAATATTCAGATTTTTTTTAATCAAGTGATTTCTTTCATTGAAGATTAAAAAAGATAAATATTAATTTGTAGTTTTTACTCGTGATTTTTAGCTCTACTGGTCAGAGACCAGAAGAGCTTATGCGATAGTAATGCGTCCGGCGTCCGTCTGTCTGTCCGTCTGTCTGTCTGTCCGTCTGTCTGTAAACAATTTTTCAAAATGCTACTCCTCCTACAGTTTTGGTCTAATTTCAATATAACTTGGCACACAAGTAGACTACACTAAGATACATAATTCTGTGTATCGGTTTTTGATTTTGATGAACGGTGTTGCCGTGGTTACTAAAAATAGAAATTTCTGTGAGATTCTTTCAAAACGCTACTCCTCCTACAGTTTTGGTCTGATTTCAGTATAACTTGGCACACAAGTAGACTACACTAAGATACATAATTCTGTGTATCGGTTTTTGATTTTGATGAATGGTGTTGCCGTGGTTACTAAAAATAGAAATTTCTGTAAAATTGTTTCAAAATGCGACTCCTCCTACAGTTTTGGTCTGATTTCAGTATTACTTGGCAAACAAGTAGAATACACTAAGATACATAATTCTGTGTATCGAATTTTAATTTTGATGAACGGTGTTGCCGTGGTTACTAAAAATAGAAATTTCTGTGAAATTCTTTCAAAATGCTACTCCTCCTACAGTTTTGGTTTGATTTCATTATAACTTGGCACACAAGTAGAATACACTAGGATACATAATTCTGTTTATCGGTTTTTGATTTCGATGAACGGTGTTGCTGTGGTTACTAAAAATAGAAATATCTGTAAAATTGTTTCAAAATGCGACTCCTCCGACAGTTTTGGTCTGATTTCAATATAACTTGGCACATAAGTAGAATACACTAAGATACATAATTCTGTATATCGAATTTTAATTTTGATGAACGGTGTTGCCGTGGTTACTAAAAATAGAAATGTCTGTAAAATTGTTTCAAAATGCGACTCCTCCTACAGTTTTGGTCTGATTTCAGTATAACTTGGCACACAAGTAGACTACACTAAGATACATAATTCTGTGTATCGAATTTTGATTTCGATGAACGGTGTTGCCGTGGTTACTAAAAATAGAAATTTCTGTGAAATTCTTTCAAAATGCTACTCCTCCTACAGTTTTGGTTTGATTTCATTATAACTTGGCAAACAAGTAGAATACACTAAGATACATAATTCTGTTTATCGGTTTTTGATTGTTGCTGTGGTTACTAAAAATAGAAATATCTGTAAAATTGTTTCAAAATGCTACTCCTCCTACAGTTTTGGTCTGATTTCAATATAACTTGGCACATAAGTAGAATACACTAAGATACATAATTCTGTGTATCGAATTTTAATTTTGATGAACGGTGTTGCCGTGGTTACTAAAAATAGAAATGTCTGTAAAATTGTTTCAAAATGCTACTCCTCCTACAGTTTTGGTCTGATTTCAGTATAACTTGGCACACAAGTAGACTACACTAAGAACATAAAGAGACTTTATCAACGATCATTATTCTATTTAGTTTCAAATCCCAGCTGCTTAAGTACTTTTCTCTTCCTTTGCTATAAGTTCAAACCAGTAGAGCTTCAGTCTCGACAGAGACTTCTGGTTTCTTTTATGTAAGGAAAACATTTTCTAAAACGATATACATGTATCTTATTATCATGGTTATGATGAGTTCGTTAAGTTTACAAATAAATTTCAGATTAAAATAATTATTTTATGTAGTTTTACTCAAAACCAGACACAAAACATGTAATGATGACCTGATTACCAAACACAGACTTCCTGTGTAATGCTACATATTCACAGATTTTTGACATCTTGGGTATTGGGGGTCTCCAGGTAAATAACACCCTGTTACTTCGACCACTCCCCCTCCTCAGTTAACCGTACGGTAAAAAAATTGGGTCTTTAAGAACCACTGTGCCAGGAAAGTTGAAACTTATGGGGAAATATTCTAAGGTAGTGTAGATTCAAGTTTGTTCAAATCATGTCCCCCGGGGGTAGGGCGGGGCCACAATGGCCGACCAAAGTTTTATATAGAAATATATAGGAAAATTCTTTAAAAATCTTCTTCTCAAGAACAAAAAAGCATAATTGCTCATATTTATATGGAAGCATCCCCAGGTAGTGTATATTCAAATTTGTTCAAATCATGACCCCCGGGGGTAGGGCGGGGCCACAATGGCCGACCAAAGTTTTATATAGAAATATATATGAAAATTCTTTAAAAATTTTCTTCTTCAGAACAGCAAAGCCATAATTGCTCATATTAATATGGAAGCATCCCCAGGTAGTGTAGATTCAAGTTTGTTCAAATCATGACCCCCAGGGGTAGGGCGAGGCCACAATGGCCCACCAAAGTTTTATATAGAAACATATATGAAAATTCTTTAAAAATCTTCTTCTCAAGAACAGCAAAGCCATAATTGCTCATATTTATATGGAAGCATCCCCAGGTAGTGTAGATTCACATTTGTTCAAATAATGACCCTGGGGGGTAGGGCGGGGCCACAATGGCTGACCAAAGTTTTATATAGAAATATATAGGAAAACTCTTTAAAAATCTTCTTCTCAAGAACAGCAAAGCCATAATTGCTCATATTTATATGGAAGCATCCTCAGGTAGTGTAGATTCAAGTTTGTTCAAATCATGACCCCCGGGGGTAGGGCGGGGCCAAACTTTTGGATTTAAACTTTTCAATAGTAAACCAATTACTACTTTTTCATAGCCACAATGCTCGGATGAGCGATGTGGCCCATGGGCCTCTTGTTTAATCAAGTGATTTCTTTTATTGAAGATTAAAAAAGATAAATATTATTGATTTGTAGTTTTTACTCGTGATTTTTTCTTTTATGTAAGGAAAACATTTTCTAAAACGATATACATGTATCTTATTTTTTTCCTTCAAAACATTACCATGATTACGATGAATGCGTTTAGTTTACAAATAAATTTCATATTAAAATAATTATTTTACGTAGTTTCACTCAAAACCAGACACAAAACATGTGATGTTGACCCTGATTACCAAACACAGACTGCCTGTGTTCTGCTACGTATACACAGATTTTTGACATCTTGGGTATTGGGGGTCTCCAGGTAAATAACACCACTGTTACTTCGACCACTCCCCCTCCTCAGGTAACCGTACGGTAAAAAAATTGGATCTTTAAGTTATGCAATAAAATACCGTACAACGGGTATTTTTTACATGCTGCTAATTTTTACGAGTTTTATAAATCCATTAAATTTAAACGCGTAAAATTTAACAGAAGTAAAAAATGCATCACTTAAATTTTTAACATGGAAATTACATGTATCAGAGTATTTCAGTGTTATTACTGCCATTTAGTTAAGCACCTGGAGGATATAGAATTAGTACTGACAACTGTTGGTATTTTTGAGGACTTTTTAATTGATCATCAAACAGGATTAAACAAGTAAATCTCAATGCACAAATTATACAAGCATCGTCGATTATCTGGTTACTCTTATGGGACCCATAATTTATGATAATGGCTTAATTATTGCAAACTGAAGTCTTCAAATTTTATCCGTTTTTCAAGAATTGAATTACCCTTCCTTCTTTTTAATTTGCTTCCAGTAAAAACATCGACATTTTAGTACACTCTAATCCGTGTACCATGTAATTCTGTCAACTTAATCATGATGGTTTGAGTTATCTCTCTTTGTTTCAATTAAAATGAAGACAGGCACGTGGTGCGCAACAATAATTATACTAGACATGTGTATAAATCAAAACAGGAATAAATGCTCGGCCTGTGAAATATAAAGGTATTTAAATGAATAAACATATCATCATATCATGAATTGACACTTGTTTTATCACTGGAACATTTTTGTTTTTATTTTCACAACGGGTTGTTCAGACACATTTAAAACATGCTTGTATGTAAACGCATTCAAAATGTTAAAACATTGATCTGGAATTTCACCTCTGGTGATTTTAATTTTTACGGACTTGCTCAATTCGTAAAAATTTAACGCGTAAAAAATTAAATCACCCCATTTCAGCCGAATTCATAAAAATTTACAGCAGTAAAAATTACCTGTAATTCAGTATGTTAAAAACAACATTGATATCGATAAGATAATTTACATAGTCCGTGTAGAAAGTAGAAACACATATATATATACAGCACTTGCATTCTAGCACAGGCATTCTCCATAATGGCTTGCAAAAGCTTAATTAGTTTTAAATCGAATTTTTGTGAACCATATTACAGGCAAGAAATGAAATATTTCCATTTGAATATTTTCAAATCAGATTTATTTAGATCGGGAAAGGTACAAATTACAACATCACCTTTTCCTTAAATCTAGCCATTCTTTTTCAATTTCTATTGAGAATATGTTCACACAAATTTTTTTTTTGATAGATACAGGATGTTTCTTGTAGATGTAATTTAGACATAAAGATATTAACAAGTCGTGATTTTCATACTCATACATAGTTTTTAGTTCTACTGGTCAGAGACCAGAAGAGCTTATGCGATAGTAATGCATCGGTCTAGCTGTCTTTCTGTCTGTCTGTCCGTCCATCTGTCTGTAAACAATTTTTCAAAATGCTATTCCTCCTACAGTTTTGGTCTGATTTCAATATAACTTGGCACACAAGTAGACTACACCAAGATACATAATTGTGTGTATCGGTTTTTGATTTCGATGAACAATGTTGCCGTGGTTACTAGAAATAAAAATTTCTGTGAAATTCTTGGTGGCGTCGGTAGTCCAGTGGTTAAGGTGCCGGACTCCAAACCGAAAGGTTGTGAGTTCGAATCCTGGCCACGACAAGCCGACGTTGTGTCCTTGGGAAAGGCACTTTACACAAATTTCCTCACTCCACCCAAGTGTAAAAGGGGTACCTGGCTATAGACAGTGAAAGATATTGTCAGAATGTTAGTGTTCTAGCGCTGTTAACGGCAGCTTGCACTGAGAGAGATTCTGGATTGTTAAGGTCTGCTGGGGTAATAATGTATTGTAAAGCGCTTTGAGTAGCATTTATGCTAGAAAAGCGCTATATAAAAACAATCATTATTTATTATTATTAAAATGCTACTCCTCCTACAGTTTTGGTCTGATTTCAATATAATTTGGCACACAAGTAGACTACACTAAGATACATAATTCTGTATATCGGTTTTTGATTTCGATGAAAGGTATTGCCGTGGTTACTAAAAATAGAAATTTCTGTGAAATTCTTTCAAAATGCTACTCTTCCTACAGTTTTGGTCTGATTTCAATATAACTTGGCACACAAGTAGACTACACTAAGATACATAATTCTGTGTATCGATTTTTGATTTCGGTGAACGGTGTTGCTGTGATTACTAGAAATAGAAATTTCTGTCTTATGAGCAGAATACTTTCAGTATAATACTGGAACATTTTACAAATTCAAATTTTTAGGTCACCTGAGTCAATCAGGTGACCTATTGCTATCCGTTTTCGTCTGTCGTCGTGTGTTGTGTGTCATGCGTCGTGTGTTAACATTTGAACATTTTCAGTTTCTTCTCTGAAACCACCGAACCAATTTCAACCAAAATTGGTACACAGCATCTATGAGTGAAGGAGAACATAAATTATGAATTTTATGGTCCCCACCCCCCTGGGGCCTGAGGGGTGGGGCCAAAACAACTAAAATTACTGAAATCTTTTAAAATCTTCTTCTCTACTCGTGGACATTAAACAGTCAAACTGTTGGTATGAATGTAATGAGCATTGAGTCCTCTACCAAAATTGTGAAATTCATGGCCCCAGGGTCAGGGGTTCTAGTGCTAGGGTTGGGCTATATAAATTATGTAGTGAAAATGCATTATTTCTTTGAAAATCTTCTTCTCTGCTCCTGGGTATTAAATAAACTAACTAAGTACATAATTATGATAAGCAAGATTGCCTTTTTCAGAATTGTGAATTTTATGGCCCTACGGTCAGGGGTTCTAGTGTAAAGGCACGGCTCTATTGAATATATAGTGAAAATGCATTTATTCTTTGAAAATCTTCTTCTCTGCTCCTAGGTATTAAATAAACTAACTAAGTACATTAATATAGTTATGATAAGCAAGATTGCCTTTTTCAAAATTGTGAATTTTATGGCCCTACGGTCAGGGGCTCTAGTGTAAGGGCACGGCTCTATTGATTATATAGTGAAAATGCATTTATTCTTTGAAAATCTTCTTCTCTGCTCCTGGGTATTAAATAAACTAACTAAGTACATAGTTATGATGAGTAAGAGTGCCTCTTCCAAAATTGTAAATTTTATGGCCCCAGGATCAGGGGTTCTGGTGTTAGGGTGGGGCTTCAATGATTATATAGTGAAAAAACATTAATTCTTTTAAAATCTTCCTCTCTGCTCCTGGGTATTAAATAAACTAAATTAGTATATAGTTATAATGAGCAAGAGTGCCTCAACCTGATTTGTAAATTTCATGGCCACTAGCTGTGTCAGGGGTTTATCGATTTTGTGTAAGTGGGGTCTTTTGATTTTATAATGAAAATACTTTAATTCTTTGAAAACCTTTTCCTTTGCACCTGAGTATTATGCCAATGATCTAAGTATATATATTTATGATGAAAAAAGGTGCCTCTATCAAAATGGTTAATTTCATGCCCCCTGGGTAAGGGGTAGGGGGGTACATAGTCTGAAAATAAATTAATGCTTTGAAATCTGTTCTTTAGTATCAATCAACCATTTATGATGAAATAAAATTTTCAAAATTTTGAAATAAGTGGCCCCAGGGTCAGGGGTTCCTTTGGGGATGGGGTGCACAACTGGTTATAAAATGGAAGTGCATTTTTTCTTTGTTACTTTGATCTATCTCTGGGTATTAAGTAACTAGAGTAAGCAAGCTAAGTGTATAATTATGATAAGCAATGCCTCTTTCAAAATTGGGAATTTCATGGCCTCTGGTTTAAAACACAAACCAAATTCAATTGTTGGAAAGTTGTTACACGATAATCAGGTGACATGTAAGGCCCATGGGCCTCTTGTTATGTTTTATTGAATATATATTTAATAACATGAAATTAAAGGGGAAAATTAAAGATGCATTAATCAAAGGTAAGGAGTATAAACCTAGTTGATTGCATAGTTACCAAATATTTGTCATTACTTAAAATATATTTTAAAAATGAATATTTTTTTGGATTTTATTGAAACATTATCCATTTCAAAACAAAACAAAATCTTCTGGGACCTAGCATCATTTTTTTTTCAAAAAGTTGATGGGGATGGGGATGGGGGGACGAGTAATTGAGTAACCAAAATACTCGGACGAGAAGAGAAATACTGAAAGTGGAGATCAGTCTATGAAATTATAAATTTTTTTAAACGGAAAACGTTACTGCAAAATAACGGGAGGGTTGCAGCCCCTGCCCCCCCCCCCCCCACACACACACACACAAGGCATACCTGCATTTAAAAAGATTCTGTCACTTCTTAAATTCCTACATAACTTGAATTTAAAATTCTTAGTTACACATTTCTAGTTCATCTCACCGTTTGCGAAAAAAAAGTCTGCATCCTAAATGGATTTGACTACTTTTCTATTTACCTACATAATACAATATACGATATATATTTCCGATTTTTCGCATATCATATAATTATGTACATGTCTATGAATAGGTACCTTGCTCAAACTATCTGAATGCAAATTCGACAAGCAATCTAGGTCAGCGGCTTGGAAGGCCTAATATGCATGAAAATCTCATGTGTAGGTATATATCATACGTATAAAATAATCATTCTTTTAACTCTTTATGATTAAAACACTTGACAATGCCTATTTTTCCAAGTTGTGTACAGACTACGAACTTACGCCTACTCATGAGCAGGCCTAGATTTAAACCCAAATTTAGTCTTGACTAAACGCATCTTAGTCCGATTTTCGGGTTTATAGTCACTGATTTAGTCCAGACTAATCTTACGCCTGGTCGTAGGCCTTTTTGAGAAACGAGCCCCTGTGTTGTAGAATGATTTTCAACTGCGTAAATACACCTTTCTGGTCAACTGGTTAATCTTATTTGTGAAATTTTGAATTCTTACAGCTTTATAAAAACTTTTAAAACTTCACCAAGTAAACTTATTGTCGATTAATTAATTTGGGGGGGGGGGGGGGTACACTGTTGATCATTTACTTTAACATATGAAAGTGAAATTTTTAAATGTATTTTATTGACATACATGTGTATTCTTACTTGAATACATTTCTAATCTTTATTTTATTTACCATTAAACTGTTTTTTGATTCTTGTTTGTGTATTTTTTTTATTAACAAAAAGGTAATAGTAAGGCACATGTATTTCTTCAAATGATTATTGAAATAGTTTATTTAATATTTCAATGTAACAAAAGCTCACTGATGAATGTATGCCTGAAATGTAGCAGCGGAAACATGCATTAGACCTTAAAAAATTGGAATTCTTTAATACATATTTTTTAAAAAGCATGAAATAATATATACACACATAAAAATCTTTGTGAAATTGACCTGTAGAATCATATGATTAATTAATTTAACTGTAGTGATTAATGTTGTATATTTATCGACCAACTGGCTATTTCGAGGGCAAACTGGAATAAGAGGACACCTGTCTTAAGTGGCCAGATTTCAGACTTCCCAAAGGTGGCCTCTTAAAACAAGTTTGACTGTATAACTTGGCACACAAGTAAACTACACTAAGATACATAATTTTATTCATCGGTTATTCATTTAGATGAATGATGTTGCCATTGTTACTAAAAATAGAAATTTCTGTGAAATTCTTTCAAAATGCTACACCTCCTGCAGTTTTGGTCTGATTTCAATATAACTTGGCACTGTAGTAGACTACACTAAGATACATAATTTAGTGCATCGGTTTTTGATTTTGTTTTCTATTGGTTATGCAATCAGCATGCTCAGTATGAGCACTTGATAGTATTCATTTACTTGTAGGTCAGATTGACCCTGAGAAGATTATAGAGTACCCAGGATTCACAGTTGATCCACCGGAATGTGTTAAAGATGTAAGTTTCTTTGATCCAAGACTGAAAATGAGACAAGTCATGGGACAAACTGTAAACATGGATATTTTTGCATGCTGTTAATTATGCAAATTAATAGGGGAAAAAAACTTTCTTGGGGGAGATATTTTGGCAATACCATTATTATATGTATTGATAAAACTAAATAATTTTTAGCTCACCTGAGCCGAAGGCTCAAGTGAGCTTTTCTGATCATATTTTGTCTGTTGTCCATCCGTCTGTCTGTATACAGTTGAGAGGTACATTGTGCATTTTACAGAAGGTTCGGGATTATCATCCGGCTTTGTGGAGTTATTACAAGTACAATGATGACTTAAGAGGTTTCATTAGGAATTCAAACAATAGGTATACTGTGGGGTGAATGATCTATATTTGTGGGGTTAAAGATCTATATTTGTGGGATTAAAGAATATGGTTACTGTGTTAATATAAAGTCAACTTTACAGGGAACTATTAATCAATGCTTAAAATTGTTAATGTTTGTCTGAAGAAAGGAAACAACAATACCCTTCTTGAGACCTAAATACAAAATACCAGTAACAGTATAACATGCACTAGAGCAACAAATGCACAAAGTCCATGTTTTCATAGAAAAAATAAAAGAAAACAGTAATCCAACAGAGTGCCTTACAAATGATGAAAATAAAGATAATAGATATAACTAGAAACTCTTGTTGCTACAGCAACAAAAACGGTCTTCCGTTCTCCTCTATTTATCTGCATGAGCTTTTATCTATGTTAAAAAACGCATATAATATTTTAAGGTTCATAAACCCTCTGCTTACTCATATAGAATGTTTCTTTTGCGGACTTTTATAATTTTCCAAAAGAAAAAATAAATGCTAAATAAAATACAAACAATTTTATCATTTTGCGGGGCAAAAGAATGAGTGCACTTAAGTACGTCATTTGGAACCTTTTCGGCTACCCATTTTAAACTTGAAATAACAATATATCGCTAAATTAATCTATGATTAATGTGCAAGCATATGCTTTTGATATTTATTTCTAGAATTTTTTGTCATACATATTTCTATAATTACAGAAAATGTAATTGAAAAGAACATGTAAAAGCCTTAAATTCCGGAAATTTGAATGGAACCACTTTCGAATCTAAGGTATACGCAAATAGGCGGAGACATTTACTAGTAAAGCGCATAGTTGTGGAATGTAAACATTAGCACATATGATTTTTTCGCACTACGAACTGAAATGGAGAAGAGAGAGAGAGATCGTGTTGATTTTATGGTGCACAATTATTACAGTACAGGCAAGGTAACAAAATTTCCCGCGTTTTTCGCCGCATATAATCACAACGCGGTATATTTCCAGGTTAAACATTTTTTAACCGCGTTTTTCCGCGGGAAATTCATCACTTACCTGTCCCCGCCGCGGTTAAATCATCGATCAATTACTGACAATTAGTATCGTAAACAAAAATACCAGTAACAGTATAACATGCACTAATTGTAATTTGCACAAAGTTCCATGTTTTCAACAAAAAAAAAAAGAAAACAAACAAAAAAAAACGTGTGTTTATTAATTAATTTTGCTATGAATAGAATTTAAACTAAGAAAAAATAAGTTTATTTTTGTTTCTAAAATTACATATCAATATTTGAAATTGAATAGAAAATTTTATTAAATTGTTACGTCTTTGCAATGGTTAATTATTTTGTGTTATTAAGAATCTATCAAGAATCAAAATTAAATACAGAGAATGTACTAGAAATTTTAATTAGTTTTTTTTTTTTCTAAATCTTCATATTATATGCAAACTGTAATAAATGTTGAACTCAGACTGTTTAAGTTTCGATAAACGATTTTCAGCATTCATTTGAAAAAAAAGATGTACATCTTTTTAAAAATGTACATCTTCATATTGTTTATTAATTAATTTCGATTTATTGTATATAAAATGTACAGGCTTTTTCTTAAAGTGTCAAATTACCGGAAAACATCCGATGACGAGCATTTACAGTTACATGTAGAGAGAGAGAGAGATCGTGAACTTAAATTTTCTTTATCCAAGATATCAAGAAAAAAGTTCTTTTCTTCTTTATTTCTCATCGTTTATGTTTTTTTCGCAAATTAAGAAAACTTTTCTTTAATTTATTTCCCTCTTTTATATAAATGTGCAGTCATTTTTCTCAAATTGTCAAATGACCGAAAAGCATTCTATGGCGAGAGTTAACTTTGAGCACGTGAACTTTATACAAGAGATTTTCAAGAAAAAATATCGTTTTTCACCTTCATATTCACATGTATTACTTTTTAAAACTATGTCTTTCTTTTTAATTTTAATATTTCTCGATTTTCGTGTTCAATAGATAAGATAGGATGTGCAGGTGTATTGATAAACTTCACAGACGAAATTATAGTTTATATTAATAAATATTCAATGCAAAAATTCATATATTTTTGTTTTCTTTGACAAATTATGTTTCTTTGCGTATTAAGTATTAGCCGCGATCATTTCCTGTGTATAGGGATTAGCAGTGCCTGAGCAGGAAACGACATGCCCTGGGGGTTTCACACCTGTCTTAGAGTATACCTTGGGTAACGCTCGCTGGATGTGCACATCGTTGTGTAGCCATTCAACAACACATTTGATTCATTGTTTCATTATTATTTCATCGATATCATTTTTAGATGCGATATTAGCCTTGGAATTTGTGTCAAATTATTGTTGTTGTTTTTAAACGGAGTGTGTAAAAAGAATTAAAGTAAAAAAAGCAAACTTTTAAAACAAATTAATGAAGTATTTGATATTAATTAAATCATATAATGATCAACTGCTATGTTATTTCGTGTCTGTTTATATCTGTACCAGTTAGTAGAGAGAAAGAGAGAGAGAGAGTTATCACAATATTAAGGCACGTGCATGATCGTTTTTCCTCCTTTTTGATCAGTATATTATCAATTTCTTAAGTCTAGCGAATAAAACTACCGCTGATTTATCAGTTTATTGACCATTTGTGGATTTTGTCTAAGTTTTATTGTTATTTATCGAGAGACTTGTTTATGATCGACTTTCTTCTTTCGTTTAGCATATGTACATGACATGTAATTTGAATTACTTCCCTTTTTGTCGCCAGATTACAACGACAGATTTTGGTGGTAAAAAAAAAAAAATGTAATTTTGTTATAAGATTTGATTAAGAAAAACACAGTATATTAAAATTGTCGAATTATTGAAAATATTTATTTGAAACAAAAAATTTAAAAAGGATTCTGTCTGCAACAAAAACATTGAATTCTTTATTTAATGCATTTCAATCCATGAGCTACACATGAAAAAAAACGGCTTCGTTTTACAATGTCGTAGGAACGCATACAGGTTATACACTCAGGTAACATCCTGTGTATATAGGTAGTATGTACACTAGCTAGACAGCGTCGTTCCCTCGGGGCTTCTCATCCGCTTCGAGTAAGCTCCAATCCACACCAAACTTACCTGAGGAAAACCGAACAGTAACACAGACATCTGAAAGCTTGAAGCTTGGCAACTTGCTGATTAAAATAAATTAATTTCTGTGTTGTGTGTTCAGATATTTTAAGGGCCCATATTTGTGTTTGTGTTTTATTTGAATCGGAGAAATCTGAAATTTGTTTATGTTCATTGACATGATTTTAGTAATTTTGCACAAGAAATCAGAAAATAGAAATACATTCAAATACTAGCTATGATATTATTGATATTCTGAATAGATTGACCTGTGATTATTTTATTTGCAATAACCCCCCCCCCCCCAAAAAAAAAAAAAAAAAAAACACTCAAAAAAAAAAAACAAAAAACAAAAAACAAATAAAAATCGTCGATATTTAGTTCATAGTCTTACAGTGTAGCGCATAATAATGGAACAACGGTATTCCTACACTTACGCGTGTTTTGTTAAAATTTAATTGTAATTATGTATCACTATCTATCATCGTTTTTCATGCTATTATTGTATAAAAGATATTTATACAGAAGTAACGATAGTTTTCTAAATGAAACCAAATGACTGATATAATCTCGCAGATAAATAAACACATAGCTACATGTAACTGCAACTGCACGGGCTAATTGTGAACACCGGATTACACCAGTGCATATAAAGAGAAGCGATATCACGGCATTCTTTAGGGTTAATTAATTATACCTTTTTAGCAATTTGAAGATCATTTGGGGTGGCATTATTGATTTTGAAAATAACTTTAAGTTAATATATTCAATAAATTATTCACTTTATTTCATCCTATACTGTACATGTATTACTGTTAACAGACGTGTTTGAGAATTAATTAATTTTGAGTGACTATTGGTACAGAAAAAAAAGATGTTATTTGATAAAACTTAAAAAATGAATTTTTAAAGAATCCATGTAATGGTATAAATCTATAATATCAATGTGATAGCAATCCCCCCCCCCCTGACCAATATTTCGACACGATTAAAATCGACAATACTTTACAGGTAAGAACATCTTTAAGAATAACGGTTGGCCCCGCCGCGGTGTAAACACGGTCTCGGTAGCACCGCGATCAAAACCCGCGTCGGTGTAACGATAGCCAAAGGATTTCAATACAAAATTAAACGCGTGTGGCGCTTTTATTAAGCAACAAAAATTATCCATATTTTATATTATTCTAATGTTAAGGGATTTATTATATCCAAATAATAAATGCGACATAAGCCTATACATGTACTTACTAATGACACTTTCAATACCAGAATTCTTTCAAAACACCCCTAATGAAAAGCATAAAGTTAAATAAGAGACATATTATCTTCAAACCCTTTTAAAATTTTAAACAGAAAAATAGTTTGATGTTGGAAGTAAACGATACAGTCACAACATGCAGTAGACTTATAACACAATGAAATTTTCAATGAAAGCGTTAGCGATTGATTACTTTGCCGTCTGGTCACAGTTGCAAGGTGGTTATAATATCACATCGTTGCTCGGTGACCGGTGTGATTTAGTAGCTATCTTGACCCTAGTTTGGGGACATTTTTTAAAAATTAGATATGAGCTGCAACTTGGCCAACTTTGTCCTTTGGATATGTATAAGTTTAAGTTAAAGTACACATTCTGTGCAAATAAGAAAAATGGCCAAGTTCCGACTTGATGTAAACAAAGTCATTGGAAACCGGTATGCATATGAATAACAATAGAAATGAGACAAAACTGTTAGACCCCCGTCTCAAAAGCTAGTGTCACTCGGCATTATTTAATACTTTCATGTAATATAATATACCAAAACCACCTCTTAAGATATTGTTTAATACCTATAATACATAAATTCAATGATTTTTGGAATTTTATTTTGTGCAAAACATTGGGATCCAACTCTTATATCTTAAGCGCAGTCATTCTTTGACTTTACAGGCATTTCAAGTTGACAAATTTATAAAGGAACAATAGAGATTTGTGTCATTAAGAGTTATCTCTCTTATCAGAGTATCAATGTACCTTAAATGATTTCAGGAAAACAAACGGCCGGAGGTGTAACTTACCAAGATTCTTGACATTACTTTAGACAATTATAGTCTTAATAACATTTACAAAAATCATTTTCAATTTTTTTTATAACTTTCTGTGATGACCGTAAGTGACGGCGGACGCATTTTACCCTAGGGGTGGGACGATACACAGATCTTGCGATACGATACGTATCTCGATATATTAGCACGATGCGATACGTATCTCGATATTATGATAAATTATAAAAATATTTTTTAAAAGTATTTTATTTCATTTTCTGTCTTGACATTGAATCAACTGTTACATGATAAATTATAAAACTATTCAAAAGAATAAGTATTTCACTTTACTTTTTATGTCTTGACATTAAATCAACAAATTATTCTTAGACTATATAAAATCATGTGTGCTTTGAAATTAATACTTGAAGTTCATCAATTTCATTGACTAAAACTTTACAAAAACAATAATACATGTACATATTATTGTTACGAAATTTCTATTTACAAGTTGCTTACAAACAGTTGTGTAGTTCATCAAAGAAAACTGACTAAAAATTCATTAAAAAAACATCACATTTACATTTTAATCAATTGCTGAAAGTCTGTAGCCTAGTTGAGATTACAAAAAAGCACAGGATGGACTAACAATTTACAATATCAAATTTTCTGGAAACGATACCATCGTTTTCACATGGTAAAATTATTTTGATGAACCGTTAATTGGAAAAAGAACATTATTTCACTACTCGTCTCCACTCGCGGTGCTGTGTGTATAGCACGCTTTACATACTGAACTTTTATTGTCCAATCCTCCGAGGCTGCTTAAAAGTGAAAACGTTTTACCCCTAATGAACGACTTATTAGTTCAACAGTATGTTTTTAATATCATTATCATCTCTTCGCTTCGTACAAGCCGCCATTTTCCAGAACAGGTACTTTCATTTTCAATTTTTGGATAGGTCGTTCGTGTATCGTTTCGTACCGATATTTGAATGCTTCTATCGTAAACCGTATCTTAGAGGAAAATATCGATATGTATCGGTGTATCAGTATATCGTCCCACCCCTATTTTACCCTATATCTGTTGCCCAATGATCTTCATGGTTTATTAGTCATATAAGTTTAGTGTCTTGATCTGTTACAGTTTAAAAGATCTCGTAACGTTAACTTCTCATTTTGAGGACAAGAAATCATGTGACCGGAAGTAAATTTTTAAAAAGATATTTGAGGTTACTCTAGACATTTAAGTCTGAATATGTCCTAAAATCATTTCAAATGCTCTTTATATAAAAGATATTCATACTATCGTCTTCAACCTTCCTCAAAAAATTCTCCATGAAAATCATTTCAAATGCTCTTTATATAAAAGATATTTATACCATCATCTTCAACCTTCCTCAAAAAATTCTCCATGAATGAGTCTACTCTGCTCTGTTTTTTGCAAATATCAAAACAAAATGTTTGTTGTAAATAAGCATTTATTGTAATGCCAAACAAATTAACCAAATATGTACAAAAGTTACATATGTCCATATTTGAATATATCCTTTATAACGATATTAATATACATAAGTAAAAAATACCAATATGACTAGAAGAATTTGCAAAAAAGATGGGAGAACAAACACGCCAAATTCTAAAAAGGATGTGAAACATATGAAAAAATAAGTATACAATATTGTTACATTGTTAACATGTCAGATCAGAGAACAACTTTAATGTAAATATATGTGTACTATATATACATAACAAAATAATTGTTATGATATATTATTATGACATTATTAACACATATCAATTGAAAAAACAAATACGATACAATAACTCCACTGTAAGCGTACATTATTTAATCAAATACAATTGAGTTTATATTGAATGGTTGCAGGGGAGGTGGTGGGTCAAAAATTATTTCCTTCAGAAAGCATGGTCTGGATAAACAAGATCAAGTTACAAATATAATATAGTAGCAAAAATTCATTGCAGCATTGAAAATTCTGGAAAAATTCTCTTATAACAATACACTAACAGAGATGGTATAAATTACTTTATGCTGCACATAAATACAATTATACCATTGTCTTCAACCTTCCTCAAATAATTTACTTTCTCCATGAATGAGTCTACTCTGCTCTGTTTTTTGCAAATATCAAAACAAAATGTTTGTTGTAAATGAGCATTTATTGTAATGCCAAACAAATTAACCAAATATGTACAAAAGTTACATATGACCATATTTGAATATATCCTTTATAAGGATATTAATATACATTAATATACATAAGTAAAAAATACCAATATGACTAGAAGAATTTGCAAAAAAGATGGGAGAACAAACACGCCACAAACTTGTCGATAACTAACAAGTTATGGACAGTGCCCCATCCAGAGGAGACGAATGGTAAACATTAACATCTCACAAGTAAGACAGACAGTCTAACATATACCCAAACCATCAGATGCAAAAATTTACTATTATTTCTGTAAATTGACAATATCTATGAAGTTCTTTGGAAATCAAATCTTCCAACAATCTCTAAGAATTTTGATGGGTTCTAATTGTGTACAGTTATTTGCAGTCCTAGACTGTTTTTGCATTCATATTTCCCATGAAACATGTTACATATAAACATTGTGTTACATTGGCAACATTGAGTTAAATTTTGAATTGTTTCAAATAACTTTTGATATCAATTATTGTTTCTTATCTTCATATTTAACTGTAACAAATTGGTAAGATTAATTAAACATATGAATTTTAAACTTATCTTTAAAGAATATAAAACAAGGTCACCAACTATGCTGCCTCAGACAGTCATACTGAAGTAAATTATTTTATGCTGAAAAGAGAGTAATATATACAATGGGTTTAAAGACACCTATAAATTTAAAATAGTCTTAAATGCATATAAAACAAGGTCATCAACTTTGCTGCCTCAGACAGTCATACTAATGTCAATTGTTTTAAACAAATAGGTAATGTATACAATAGATTTTAATACACATACAAATTTTCAACTGCATATAAAATCAAGTATGCCACCTCAGACAGTCATACTGATGTCATTTGTTTTACACTGAAAACAAACATAGTAATATATACATAGTATATACACATGGATTTTCAAATATAAAATCAACTATGCCTCAGACAGTCATACTGATGTCAATTGTTTTACACTGAAAACAAACAATATAATATATGTAATAGATTTAAATACGCATACAAATTTTCAGCTGTATATAAAATCAACTTTGCTGCCTCAGACAGTCATACTAATGTCAATTGTTTTAAACAAATAGGTAATATATACAATAGATTTAAATACACATACAAATTTTCAACTGTATATAAAATCAAGTATGCCACCTCAGACAGTCATACTGATGTCATTTGTTTTACACTGAAAACAAACATAGTAATATATACCATAGATTTAAATACACATACAAATTTTCAACTGTATATAAAATCAAGTATGCCGCCTCAGACAGTCATACTGATGTCAATTGTTTTACACTGAAAACAAACATAGTAATATATACCATAGATTTAAATACACATGCAAATTTTCAACTGTATATAAAATCAAGTATGCCGCCTCAGACAGTCATACTGATGTCAATTGTTTTACACTGAAAACAAACATAGTAATATACAATAGATTTAAATACACATACAAATTTTCAACAGTATATAAAATCAAGTATGCCGCCTCAGACAGTCATACTGATGTCAATTGTTTTACACTGAAAACAAACATAGTAATACATGTATATACAATAGATTTAAATACACATACAAATTTTCAACAGTATATAAAATCAAGTAATCCGCCTCAGACAGTCATACTGAATTCAATTGTTTTACACTGAAAACAAACATAGTAATATTAGTCCATGAGCCAGCTAGGCCATGAATTTTTCGGTATCGGTACCATCTTGGGTGAATAATTTTCATAGTTAATTTTTGAAGGACATACATCTCTACCTTCAGAAAATGTATGATAGCATTCAATTGATTGTGGCTTTAATGGTGTATCAACTGTTTATATACACCAACCCAACTTGTTCGTTCTCTCAGCTGTGTCTTTGAAAGAAGGTTCGATTTTCAACTTGCAATTTCTTTCTTATTTTGAATGATATTTTCTTGAAAATTCTTTTGAATGCAGACCATGCTATTACCCTTTTCAATTATCATTCAATGAGCCGTCTAAATTATATAGGAATATAATTCTACCCTTGATCATAAAAGTGGAATATGCGATTTTGAAATTTTAATCAGTTGAAAGAAAATACTACTGTGACAATTTTCACATCAAAAACATATTGCACGGTCATTTTATTTAAAGAATTTTTATCACGTATTAGCATTTTAAAACATTATTTCAGTAACAAATATATATAACTTGATTTCATAGTTAATCTTTATCTCTATCCTAAAGATGAAAATTGAAGAAAAATTCCCTTGATTTACTCTGTGCGTATATTCTTTACTTAACATAGATATTGTGAATATGTCAGGTCTCAAGTAGAGCCTTTACGTAAAATGTTTTAATATTTATTTAATCTCAAGTGAAACCATGGTGATAATGGACACTTTTATGTTCTTTTAAGTTAAACGTGTAATTTGTTATATTTTTGACATCAAAATTAAGCAACATATATGCACAGTTATTTGTTTCAATATATATGTGCTTTGTGGGTAGTGTCACACGACCTGCAATGACCTGACGCCCCTTCCCTCCACTAGTCTGGGTAGAGGGAACCCGTTACCCTCTTAAGGGAGATCCCTCTAGGAGAGCATTCTCTACACAAAATGCTGACGGGTCTCAAACCCTGTTGATTGAGGGTTTGCCTACCTATAACGCATGTAAAGACTGCACACCGGCGGACTCTGTGGAGAAAACCGTCATGGTTCAACGGAGAAGAAGGCGGATACTGCAAGCACCGTGGAATGCTTGGAGCAAGGCAAGGCACATATAGCACATCTTGGTCATCCTCTGTATCTGTCTCCATCTCCAGACGTCCTGACATGTCTTGCCACTGGATCTAGATGGTTGGCACTTGCGGGCGAGAAAGTGAGGTTGGCGACGCACAACCTTTCTTCACTTTAATCAAACTCATCATGCAAGTCATTGATCATCTCCCATCCCTTTTATCATCTGTCCCCAAAGCCCAGGGGCGACAGATGAGGAACGAAGGTGCCATGTGTGGGTTCACTGGAAGTCGCTAGTCGCGGACCTGCACACAGGCCATAGGGTTGCTCTTCACTGACCAGAGCAGCGTTGGAGTTCGGCAGCCACCTGTGCGACTGAGCAGCCCTCTTTAGAAACGCACTGCTCACCTCCATGGCAAAGAGAAGTGTATTAGAAAAGGTATCCCAAACGGCTGGTGAGGACCCTACACATGCGGTCGAAATAACAAAAAGATCAAGAAGAAAACAAGGATCATCTCTGTACTTTGGATCATGGAATGTTCGAATGCTTCTCGACAGAGACATTACAGATATACCCCAGAGACGCACAGTACTGATTGCATGCAAACTCACGAGATATAACATTGACATCACGGCTCTCAGTGAAACTTGGATGGATGGAGAAGGTGAACTATGTGAAAGAGGCGCTAGCTACACCTTCTTTTAGAGAGGACGTGAAGCCAAGGAGAGACGAGAAGCTGGTGTAGGCTTTGCTATAAAGACGACACTTGCTGGCAAGCTAGTCGGCTTACCCAAAAGAGTGAACGACCGCCTGCTGACGATGAAACCGCCTCACTCGAGGAAAGTTCGCCACTATTGTCAGCGCATATGTTCCTACCCTGACTAACCCAGAGAAGGCTAAAACAAGTTCTATGAGAACCTCCACAATGTCGTCAACGCCGTCCCAAACGCCGACAAGCTCGTCATTCTTGGTGACTTTAATGCGAGACTTGGACGTGACACCACCACCGGGAAAGGCGTGATTGGGAAGCACGGACTGGGTAAGTGCAACAGTAACGGCCTGTTGCTTTCTCAGACCTGCGCTGAACATGGCCTTCTCATCACTAACACCGTTTTCTGCCTTCCAATCCGTAACAAGACGTCATGAATGCACCCTCGCTCAAAGTACTGGCATCTCATTGACTACGTCATTGTCAGGAAGAGAGACAGACAGAAAATTCGTTTGTTCACCAAGGCTATGTGCAACGCGGAGTGCTGGACAGATCGATCATCATCTCTAAACTTCAACTCTCAACTTCCGGATCAAACTCAGGATATGTCCTCAGGGGATTAAGGCTTCAAAACGTCTCAACGTTGGCAAGCTCAAGTTGCCTTCAACCTCTCAGTACTTTTGCTGACATTCTGGAAGAACGCCTGAAATCTTCCACCCTGCTGGATGAAAGCAGCATGAAGCACACTTCATAATACAGTGTACAATACAGCCTTCGAGTGTCTTGGGCCCTCCACAAAAAACACAAAGACTGGTTTGATGAGTACCATGCCGAAATCATGCTGCTTCTAGAGGACAAACATCGCGCTTACATGTGCAAGGCTTATATAGATGATCCCTCCTCCACAGCAAAAAAGACGCTCTGAGGAATGCTCGCAGCACGGTACAACTAAAAATTTAGGATATGCAAAACCCTGGCTGAATGCCAAAGCTGGCGAGATCCAACGCTATGTCGAATCTCATGACAGGAAGAACTTTTACTCTGGACTGGGGAAAGTCTACGGGCCAACTCCATCAGGTTCATCTTCATAAAAGTGGTAAAAATGTGCAATTTTTGTTAGAATCACGGCTAGTAACTCAGTTAATGCTCTTTTAATATGTTCATCATATCTCTGAGTAATTCTGGTAGAACTTTCTATCACCGTTGGCAACTGTGTGACATATACTTTGCAAGTTGCAAATATATTTAGCTCAAAATACCTACCGTAATTTTTGGGTTATAGGTCGATGGGGTATATAGGTCGAAAGGCTCATTTTCAGCCTTAATTTTTGAAAAATCCTAAGATAGGACGAACTTACTATATAGGACGAGGCTTTGTTTCCCGTTTTCTACAGATTCTTACGCAGATACAACGTATCAGAACAGGTAAACCCCTAGAATTAGCAAGGTTATTCCATGACATAAACGTATCAAGAAATTAAACAGGTACTTTCATGAGTACAGAATTTAAATAAAGTTTTTTTTTTTTAAAAGTAGTTAAAACTTCTTTGAATTGTGATACTACTTATTTTTTTCCAACTTGCCTGTTCAATGCCTCCGTAGTTTCACACCGTTGTTAAATCAAAAGGCATAAATAACATGTAAATACAAGATTATTTTACAGTATAATATTTTGGAAATACCCGAGACCAAAGAATAGTAATTCCGATTTCAGAACAACTTGGACACATTCCTATTAACTTTATTCAAACATTATTTACCGGTGGACGACAATTACTTCGATGTCCGCCATTTTTATTTTTCTTCTCCAGGGATTCGCTAAAACACGCAAATGACCATTAAATGTATATTTCAAGCAACAGTCAAGAATTGAAATCATATTAACACTCTAATAAGTTTAATTTATAAATTTAATTGAGAGTACATTCACAATTTGACTGTCAACATGAATTTCACGGCTTTGTTTGTTCAATGATGTGTAACACTAATACCCTATAACGGCACGTGGGTTTGTTATAATCATGCCCCGCAGGCATTTTAAACAACACAGGTGTTACACCTTTGCATACACAGTGTAAATCCCTTTATCTTTCAGACAATTAAAATTCTGTTAGAAGCCAATCTTTGTATACCGGTAATTCAATGTAAGTTATATTTCTGTCAACCGTATTTATTACTAATTCTTTGCTTAAGACAATAAAAAATATTTAATCTACTATTTCAATTTATCGCTACTAATAAATGGTAAAAACACTACAGTTGTGATCTTGAAAATTTTTCCGTATTTTAAATTTTGATTCGGTTGCGGTTTTACTTTTAGTAAACGGTAGCGACTTCCTAACTTCACAAGATGGATACCGCATGATGTTAATGGATAATACATTGAGGAATTATTTAATAGATGAAGCAATGTTGTTTTCCTTTGTCATCAACGGATAATTAATGGAATTTATTTTGTAAGAAAGCTATAGAATAAATATTTTGTTGTTTACCTGGGCATGAATTTTTCTGTGTAAAATAATGAAAAAAGTTATGAAAGTGGCACAGATTTGCTTTGAAATTGACGTAAATTTTATCGATTTTGGGGCATTTTTCGTAAACTTGAGCCTTAGAAAGGTCGAATTGTATATTGGGCGACCCCAGCGGTTCTGAGAAAAAAAGTATCGACCTATAACCCAAAAATTACGGTAATTTGAGCAAATAAAGGGCAATAACTGTGTCTCTAGCATTGAAGCCACAACAGATTTGATGCTATCATACATTTTCTCACTAGTTAGGGGTATTCCTTACCAAATATCACTATAAAGTTTATTCACCCAAAATGGTACCGACCACCCCCAGTGGCTCATGGACTATATATACAATAGATTTAAATACCCGTACGAAATTTAAGTCACGTATTTTTAAAAAAAATCCAGGCGTATTTTAATCTAAAAATCATTGTGGAAATCTCTATTGAAATGAATATATAAAACCAGGCGTATAATGTAAAATACAGGCGTACACGAGGCGTAATCCTCCCGTATTTTTGGCCAAAATATGCAGATGAGTACGCCTGGAAATTCAAAATACGTCTGGAAATTTTAAAAATAGAATTACGCCTAGATTTCAAGCATACCCTTAAAAATATGCCAAAATAAATACGCCCGTATAAAAGAATACGCCCGTACAAAAAAATACGCCTGTACAAAAAATACGCCTGCTTTAAATAGATTTGAATTAAATATAAATTATATTACAGCAATGGGAGCTACAACTATAGCATGAATATAAATGTACAATCAACTTTAGTACAAAGATTTTTGACTACATATGCTAAAAAAGATTACCGGGGTAGACAAATTAAGCTAATGGCATACATCACTTTTATTTTCTTAATATTTTTCAGTGTGATAAAATGTGAATGAGATTCATCAGT
Organism: Saccostrea cuccullata; assembly: GCF_032062105.1. NCBI lineage: Eukaryota > Metazoa > Mollusca > Bivalvia > Ostreida > Ostreidae > Saccostrea > Saccostrea cuccullata. Next base: position 142,762 of record NW_026923346.1, on the reverse strand, counting down.
AAAGGATTGTCATTAAAATTTAAAAAATCATAATCTTACATTTACTTTTTCAAAGCACAGTTACATGTTAGAATATATTAACCGTTTCACAGCATTTTAACATCCAGGGCTGATCGAGTTTTATAGTAAACAGTTGAAACATTCCAATAATCACAGTGAATCACAGTTTTGAGAATCATGCTGAGTACTCCTGCCATTCTTTTTACTCCTAAATTGGCATAAAAGATGCAAATCATGAGCAATTCTGTCATTCACGTTTCACATCACATTTCCCAATCACATTTTCACAGATTGAAATATTCACAAAAAGAAGTTTGAATGCTTTATAACTGGCATTGCAAACGGTCATCTTCTTCCTGATGCAATCTTCCAATGGCTACAGTTCACTGGCATTATTGCATTTATGGAAAGTTATAATGCTGCTGGTCAACTCTTAATATTGCAAGATCTTTTCTCCTCCTCTTATGACCATTTCATCATTCAATCAATTTTCCAACTGTGATAAGGATTTAGATGTAAATCATTTTCTGGAAAAAGAATAATTTATGTAATTCAAAATACTACTGACCCAATTTTCAATCATTAACATCTGGCTCTGCAAATCAAAAGCAAATGCAGCTGTCTTTTATTTTCATAGATAAAAAGTTTCATTGTTTAGCTATGTTATCAAAATATTTACCTCTTCTACACCATCTGTGCTTTGTTGTGGCTTTCTCTAATCTCATTGTTCTTGGCATGTGCCTGGTGGTTTAAAATTGGCGCAAAAATGCAGATGCTGTTATTTACAACCCCCTAGTTAGCTAAACTCTTTTATGATTTCTGGAAGTTCTACTCAGTACAATTTGTAATTTTGAAGAAAAATGCTGTTTTGTTTACAGCTAGAACATAAAAATAAAATTCCATCAATGTATAAACAAGGTGTATTCATTATATGAATTAAAAAGATATATATATACTAGGGTGGGAAATAGAACTGCTGTACACAAACCGGATATAAATTGATAAGCCGTTCTTAGGTTTACAACATCACAGATAAGTCATTCCTAAACATGCTCAACACATCTGTAAGTAATTAGCACAATCCCAGCAGGTTAGGCTAGGGAAGTGAAAGTTGATGGTAATGTAACAGAGTATCTAAATATACCAAATATAAATCATTTTATAGGAAAAACATTTAATTGTAATAAGATGTATGTTTATAGCCTGACTAAACAATTAATCATGAAGTTCAAAGAATATACTATCTACTTTACAGTTATAATAGAAATCATTTGTGTTAAGAAAAATAATATCAATTTTTAAAAAAAAAAATGGGATTTTATGACAAAATTTTAGGTCCATGGGATAATGTTCTAAAAAAAAAGTTCTAAAAGAAAAAATCAGTTTAATTTATGAAAAATAATTGCTTTGATATTTAATACAACAAACTAAATGCAATATTGTAATGTATACAATCATGCAATACTTTGTATTTTTTTGTTTAAGTTATATAATATAATAAAAATGTTTCTTATGCAACTCAATACTTTAAAAAAAAAAGAGAATGAGTTTTTTTGGCTATAAGTTGAAAAATCCACCCGAATTTTAAAAAATACGCCTTTTGAAATTTTCTAAGTTTTAATTTCCTTGTGCCAAAGAGACTAAGTAGAAAATACGCCCGGATTTAGAATTTACGCCTGGAAAAAAGGAGACGTATTTCTGGCAAAAATACGTGTACGCCTGAAAATGAACCGTATTTTTAAGAATACGTCTCTTGTACGCCAGGATTTGCAAAAAATCCAGGCGTAATACGTCTCTGAATTTCGTACGGGTACACATACAAATTTTCAACTGTATATAAAATCAAGTATGCCGCCTCAGACAGTCATACTGAATGTCAATTGTTTTACACTGAAAACAAACATAGTAATATATGCAATAGATATAAATACACATACAAATTTTCAACTGTATATAAAATCAACTATGCTGCCTCAGACAGTAATACTGATGTCAATTGTTTTAAACAAACATAGTAATATATAAAAAAGATTAAAATTCACATACAAATTTTCAACTGCATATAAAATATACTATGCTGCCTCAGACAGTCATACTGATGTCAATTATTACTGGTTTATGCTGAAAACATTGTAATATATACAATGGGCTTTAAAGCACATCCTCAGACAGTCTTACTAATGTCAGTTATTTTACACTGAAAACAAATCAGAGTATAAACATATACAATGGGTTTAAATACACATATAAATTTCAAACTAGTCTGAAAAGTATATAAAACAAGGTCATCAACTTAGCTGCCTCAGACAGTCATACTGATGCAGGTTGAACTTAACTCTACACAAAGTATTATAACAATGTCATACAATTGTAATGATGTAAATTGTGTTACCCATTGACTATGCTGCCTCAGACAGTCATACTGATGTACATGTAGATTGACCGATACTAGGAAATAGGGTTTAATAAAAGATAACTAACTTTGTGTATCACTAAAAAATGTAAATTGTTCCATTCTATCATATACAATATAATAAGTCACCAGAAATGCTGCCTCAGACAGTCATTCTGAGTAACAGCAGCCTCAGATAATCACTGTAGAACTTTACAAGTGGAGTAATATACTTCCACATATGCTGCCTAGGAAAGTCAAAGATTACATATTACCAGAAATGTTGTCGCAGACAGTCATTTTCTAAAATGTGAGCCATAACTGAACAAAAAACCACAAAAAGATATATTATTCCGCTGCATCAGACAGTCTGCATTTTTGCATTACAAACTGCTTCATAGTCTTGCATTTTTGTGCTGATATTTGAAAACATGCTGGTCTTCAAATGTCATCATATATTATAATGTCAAACTGACCATGCCATCATAACTTGTTTTGGTATTGCTGTATATGTTTATTAATATGCTCATACTCCTTTGGATTATCCTTGTGTGTCTTGGTTTTCCTGATATACCTCAAACTCACAAAAATAAGGAAATAGTGTAGACATGGTTGCAAGAGGTTGCTTATTAAATTCTATGAAGCAAAATATATCATTTAATGCTCTATTAACCACTGAGTCATCAAAAAAACCTGAGGTAATGTGAGTAAATGAATATTAGGTGCACCTGATAGGTGTGGAACACCCTCAAATCTAAATTGTACAGGGCACGTTAATCCTTCGATTATGATTTTACAGAATTGCCACTACATGTGAGTTGGTTGTACAAATGTAATGTCTGTCCCATGATGTATGTTAATACTTTAGTAACTTAATTAGGCCTTATAAGGAAAATCTTTGACATGCAGAAAATGTTTTATGATCCTGGTATTAGTGATGCTTAATATGAGTACAGTCATTCAACATGATTTTGAAATAAAAGAAAATATTTATCATCAATACTATTACACTATACTGGTTATGTATTTATCCTTATTGGCATCTCTTTAATGAAATGAATAATTAAAATTATTTTGGAAGATTACTTACAACTACCATTTTACAAAATCTTAATTGAATGGAACTGTTGGATAATCTCAGTAGCTAAAAACAATGTGTAATAATTCTTTACAGGTGATGTAATATTCCCTCAATATATAATATGACATTTCCTCCTAATATCACACATGAAAACAATGTTTTGCCTAAGACAACTTATATCCCAGCATTATTTCAAGCAGCATAATATACACTTATGAATTTTGCTAACAAATAATATTTCTTTAAAGTTTAAATTGGAACAGCTTTTGTTATATAAACATGATAACATGAATATTTTTGACATTGGGATGAAAATCATTTCATATCCCCCTCCCCTTTGAGGAAAGATAAATGATGAATAAGGCCATTTTTTACTAATTATTAATTATTATTACCGTAATTCGGGGAGTATAATACGCACTTTTTTTCTAAAATAAATTTCTGTGAGAAAGGTATGCGTATTATACATCACAATGGGATTTGACCAGGTTTTTTTCGTCCAGGTGAAACTGCAGGATTAGTATGAACCACAGACATAGCCTATATATAGATCGCTTTATTGCTGCTTACCGTTATATTTAACCCTTAGGAAATTATTGTTGGGTCGTATGATTGTAGAAATTGATGCATATCTAAAGTATTTATAGATAAATTATTTTAAAATAACCAGTTAAAATGTATTTGAGCTGTCTATTCATCATCTCTCCGTGTCTGCCGCCATTATGCCGCCATTACAGCTGTTTTTAATAGAAGTGTACATGATCCGGGCCTTAGCCACATTTTCGTAATCAACCTAATCAATCATTAATTTCAATGGATAGAATAATATATAATCGCTTGTAATAAAATACATTACCAATTTATTTTAATAAATCTTTGGAGATTCATTTCACCTGAATTTACACTTTTATCTAGCTTGCTCCACCTCTAGCTTTCCATGTTTACGTAACAATTAAAGTTCATTGTTGTAGACACCTGTGCTTTGACCTCGATGATTATGACATCCCCTAGGGCGTAAACAGCTTGTAAAGAAATCAAAAGTTTTTTTTCAATTATTTTATTAAGTTAAAACAAATCATAACGAGCATCAGAGACATGAATATATATATAAATGTATGTGGGACACAAAGACATTGTAATAAAATTATTAAAAATTATTTTCACACGCACTGATAATAATTTATAAATAATAGAGTTTTTTTTGAAAGCATTAATATACATAGATGTTTCTATGTTCACACATAAAATTTCGTCTTTCACTTCACTTTCAAATATTTTTGACATAAAGACATGACTGTACAACAACATGCAAGTTAAACAATCAAATTAAAAAATAACTACAGTTCTTCGAACTTTCAACACATACTAATTTAAGCACCGTTTAAAAGCACTGATCAATGTTCACCACAAGTCACAGTCACTTAGAATCCCTCAAATTCCTCGTCCTCGTCGTCACTCTCGAATATCTTGTAAATGTCTCTGAGTACGGAAAGGGGGGTGTCATCATCACTATCGTCGTCGTACACGATGTCGTTGCGGTCGGCATCCTCTACATCACACTCATCAGCTGATCTGCATGGAACATCTTCCCAAAGAATATCGTCCTCGGATCCATCTAAGGCGTTGGATATGCAGCACTTCTTAAAGGAACGGACGATGATCTGTGGATCGAGTTCATCCCACGCTTCTTTGATCCATGCACAGATGGTGTTCAGCTCGGGTTTTCGCATGCGCCCCTGGTTGGTGTACGTGTGTTCGTCGCTGCACATCCACGAATTCCACTTATGTCGCAAAGCAACTTTCATGGGTTTATTTACACTAACGTCCAGTGGTTGTAACACACTCGTCATACCTCCAGGTATGATCGCAAGGTCCGTCTGATGTGAATCTCTCAACACAGTCTTCACTGCTGGGGAGCGATGGCACCGGAAAGCGTCCAACACTAAGACACTACGGTTAACACAAGCACCTGGTCGTCGACCCCACACTCTCTCGATCCAGTCCTTGGTAATGTCATCGTCGAACCAGCCGTTTGGATGCACATTCACAATAATTCCCTTGGGAAACTGCAGTTTAGGCATAGTTTTTCTTTTAAACACTACATAGGGCGGCAGCTTTCCTCCGTCGGCAGTGCAAGCTAACATGACGGTGAATCTGTTCTTCTCGTTGCCGGTTGTCTTGATGGACACGGTTGATGCGCCTTTAGGATGGATGGTGGTGTCGGCAGGAAGATCAAAGGTCAATGGTGTTTGGTCAGCGTTGCCGATCTGGGACATGCGGTATTGATGTTTCTTCCTCATCTTGATCATGAAGCTCTGGAAGCTGGACAGCTTGTCTTCATAATCGTCAGGCAGTCTCTGGGAAATGTGTGTCCTCCGTCTTATGGATAACTTATGTCTCTTGAGAAACGCATAGCACCAATCCACCGATGCTTTGAAGTCTTGAGCTTTCGGATCTTTCTTGGCGATCTTGAGTGCTTGTAGGCGAAGTTCGGCTGTCGACACACCATACCCCTGTTGTCTGCGATCAGTAACCCACGTGAGTAGTTCAGTCTCTACGGTAGGGAAAAACGCTGTGCGGCCTCTGTCTGCCATCTTGGACTTCGGTAGCTGATGCAGTCTGTCCTTCTGTCGTCGCCAGAGTCGCACGTTTGCCTCGTTGATGGAAAACTCTCTGCCTGCTGCACGGTTTCCATGGGCCTCGGCGTACGCGATAACTTTTAACTTTTCCTTCGCAGTAAACGACTGTCGTACTTTACCCATCTTTATGCAGTGGAAATTCTTAGGGCAATGATTCAATTTTTTATTTCCCTACCAAAGAATTGTTTTTACAGACAGTAATTTATTTACTGCAGTAATTAAATGGCTTTTATCGGTATCATTTTTCTAATTAATGAGGGATCGATATCCCAGCTTTGTACATCGTTTTTCACAGCTTTGGAAGTGTGTTGATAACTACACCTTATACGCTTGTTAAATTAGGTTTTATTTTCATAACAACAGCTATTTATTTAATTAATTTCAAGTTCAAACGAGGAAAATCGTAGTCTATTACTACTTTGATGTTGCCATATCGGGCACGCTGTTCAATTAACATAATTTTCACCATGATTACCTACAAACTAAAATAATTATAACAACTTGTAAAACTTGCAACAATATCTCGTGCTTTTTTGAATTAAAATAATTTTGCCAAAGAATATGGCGACGTATAATTTCAATACCATCGTATGAAATATAAAACAACAAACTCTGTTAATACTTTTTTACGCAACATTTTCTCATGCTTTGTTGAAATAAATTATTTTTCTGGCTTGCTGGAATATGGAAAGTATGGATTAAGAAAAAAAAAATACGCATTGAAAAAAAAAATATTGCGTTCTGCAAATTTTCGGCACTTTTTTTCCGCGCCGATTTTCGTAGTAAATTACCGCGATTTTCAAAGTTCATAACGCCGATTGATAAAATTTTCTGCTGCGTATAATACATCCGAACTGCGTTTTTTTCCTCAGTTTCAGGCTCAAAAAGGGGGGTGCGTATTTTACATCAATGCGTATTATACTCGGCCAAATACGGTAATTTCATTAATTTTTCTTCTCCATTAATTTAATAAGTATTGTTATTTATTTATTTTTTGGTACATACAGAAATTAATGAACTTTGAAGAAACGCAAATTTGGAATCATGTAAAAGATTTCCAATTAATGCTTGATAAATTCCTTAAGATTCATTGATGCTTTCAGTTTCATGTTCATTTGAAAAGTAATTTGCGTCTAAAGTATGGGATAGTATGATACTAAATTTATGCAGTTTTTCTCTCATAACCAAAAGTTGTTGTTTTTGTTTCCAGTGGGACTGACATATTTCAAAACTACAAATAAGATGCTATAATGTATATATTACTAAGAAAGATTTCATAAAGAAAAGTTGAAATTTTCAATTTCTTTGATCACTTCCTGTGATGACCGGAAGTGACGGCGGACGATCTTAGGCCATGCAGATAGAATTAATCTTTAGATTCTCATCGCCGCCTGCCCCTCTCAAAATGTCCCACCCCGGTGTTTTTTATTTTCATTTTTGGGTGTTAAAAAAGCATTTTCATGTATTTTTATTCAGCAAGAAATTGGGTCAAAGTTTAAGAGTTATCTCCCGTCTGTATTAAAAGTCGCGCATTGCTATTTATAGCAAAAGAGCCATATGTGAAGAATGGAGAAACATCCACATTAAAAGCAGTTTAAATATGCAAGGAAAAGATAATTTGTCAGTATAAAAAGGCAGAGAAGAAAAAATAGCATTAACACATCTATAGATACCATCACTGGCATGAGCAAGTTTTTTGAGAGATTTTAACATGTTTAACTAATTAAAAATAGAGGAGGAAAAAGACACCTGGTCAAGTTTTAACGATCTCCAGCTGTGCATGTGTGATTTTTCCTTTTTAAAAAAAAACATCGTAGGCAGACTTTAGAGAGTGTTAAGGAAATATTCAATCTTAGAACTGTTCAGGTGTTGTTTTTCAGTAGAATATTTTATTAGAATTTTTTATAGATTTTCCAGTTATGACCTATTTCAATGTCAAACATGTCAAGAATGGTCAAATTTTAAGAAAGGTGAAAATCTATGATATTTAACAGAACACAGAGGGATTTGTTGGTAAAACTAAATGTTATATGGGGAAAGGCCAATGAGAAGTCCTGTATACACAATTCATTGGTATCCCCACCTCATTTTGTTTGGTGTGCAGAGTTTCCGAAAACCAAATATTTTTATCAGTCACTCGGACTAATGACTTAATGCGAATGAATTTTAGAATATGCAATGTAATTATTTCAAATGGAATTGAATATGTAAACATAAATTTTCATCAGGGCTCACCAATTTAACACTGATTGTGATATCAGGGTTATGCAACTATAATTAATTCAAACATGGCAAAAGACCATGCCCTAACACCAGAACAAGAACCCCTGACCCTGGGGCCATAAAATTCACAATTTTGTAAGAGGCACTCTTGCTCATCATAACTATGCACTTATTCAGTCTATTTAATACCCAGGAGAAGAAAAAAAGATTTACAAAGAAATAATGCATTTTCACTATATAATCAATACAGCCCTGCCCTATCACCAGAACACCTACCCTGGGGCCATAAAATTCACAATTTTTGAAGAGGCACTCTTGCTCATTATAACTATACACTACTTATTTAGTTTATTTAATACCCAGGAGAAGAGAAAAAGATTTTCAAAGAATTAATGCATTTTCACTTTATAATCAATAGAGTCCCACCCAAACACCAGAACCCCTGACCCTGGGGCCATAAAATTCACAATTTTGGAAGGGGCACTCTTGCTCATCATAAGTATGCACTTATTTAGTTAATATATTTAATACCCAGGAGAAGAGAAGAAGATTTTCAAAGAATTAATGCATTTTCACTATATAATCAATAGAGCCCCGCCCTAACACCAGAACCCCTGATCCTGGGGCCATAAAATTCACAGTTTTGGAAGAGGCACTCTTGCTCATCATAACTATGTACTTAGTTAGTTTATTTGATACCCAGGAGCAGAGAAGAAGATTTTCAAAGAAATAATGCATTTTCACTATATAATTTATATAGCCCCATCCTAGCACTAGAATCCCTGACCCTGGGGCCATGAATTTCACAATTTTGCTAGAGGACTCAATGCTCATTACATTCATGCCAACAGTTTGCCTGCTTGATGTCCAGGAGTAAAGAAGAAGATTTTAAAAGATTTCAGTAATTTTAGTGGTTTTGGCCCCACCCCTCAGGCCCCAGGGAGGCGGGGACCATAAAATTCACATTTTTTGTTCCCCTTCACCCATAGATGCTGTATACCAAATTTGGTTGAAATTGGTTGAGTGGTTTCAGAGAAGAAGCTGAAAATGTTCAAATGTTAACACACGACGCACGATGACGGACGAAAACGGATAGCAATAGGTCACCTGAGTTTCTCAGGTGACCGAAAAACCCACTACGTTCTCATATAGATATAAGACAACACTAACCCCATACTATGTTAGACAAACGACTCCACCATGTTCTCATATAAATCAGACACAAGTAACCCCATAAAGTGTTAGACAAACAACCCCACCATGTTCTCATTTACATCAGGTACATGTAACCCCATAAAATGTTAGACAAAAAACCCAACCATGTTCTCATATAAAGATAACACACACAGTAGTACAGTGTAACCCCACAAAGTGATAAACAAACAACCCCACTATGTTCTCATATAAATATGACAGACAATGCTTACCCCCCAAAGTATTAAACAAACAACCCCACCATGTTCCTATATAAATGTGACAGACAACACTTACCTCACAAAGTGTTAGACAAACAACCCCACTATGTTCTCATATAAATATGACAGACAACACTTACCCCACAAAGAGTTAGACAAACAACCCCATTACGTTTTCATATAGAAATAGCAGACACAATTAACCCTGCAAAGTGTTAAACAAACAACCCCATTACGTTTTCATATAAATATAACCGACAACAGTAACCCCATAATGTGTTCGACAAACTACCCCACTATGTTCTCATATAAAGATTACAGACAAAAGAAACCCTACAAAGTGTTAGACAAAAAAAATCTCACTCTGTTCTCATGGAAAAATATCTTAGTGACCTCACAATGTTAAACAAACAACCCCACTGTGTTATCATATTAAGATAATAAAAAGTAACCCCATAAACAGGTCCCATCAATTTCCAAATATGGAAGTCAAGAACGATAACTGAAAGTTGCTGTAAATGAATATCATGTACATGTAATTATTTTTCTGTCCAATCAGACAAGAGCATTTTTACACACTCCAAACCATATTTTAAAAGAACAAAGAGATAACAAGTGCTTTTGTTTTTTTCCTCAAAAAGATTTTTTTAACGAAAAATCTTTAGAAGTAAGATAAAAACTTTTGAAGAATACGGTATTCCCCACATATTTACCATGAACAACCTTGATATTTTTATCTCTGTAAAGAAAACATTAGTGCATGATACAATGTAATCGTTTATGGAGGAATACATTATACCATAATGTACCATATGTTGGTAAATATAATTTTGCTTAGCCATCCGATTTTCATCATTGATGCTTTAATTCCATGTGTATTAGATCCACCCCACACAAGTGTTTATCGTATGGACTACATATAGTTTTAAAATATCACAGGTTTCATGAGCGCCGAATACTAAGCTATGAAGATTTTACATGGGAATAAGAATAGGTGTAAAACGAGGAGAGAATAATATGCAAGAATGTGTTTAAATATCCCAATGTCTTATCTCTCATATATCAGTAACTGCATAGACGATTTCGTTGTAAACACTCAAAAATTAATTAAGACTGTTATCCAATCCATAAGATTTTTATGTCAGGCTCTAAAAACTGAAAATTTTCCGTATTTATATCAAATTTTTAGGTAACCTGAGTAACAAAAATTGTGAATTTCATGTTCCCTGCCCCCCTGGGGCCTGAGGGATGGGACCAAAACCACTAAAATTAGTGCAATCTTTAAAAATCTTCTTCTTTCCTCCTGGACATCAAGCAGTCAAACTGTTAGATTGAATGTAATGACCATTGAGTCCTCTACCAAAATTGTGAAATTCATGGCCCCAGGGTCAGGGGTTCTAGTGCTGGGTGGGGCTGTATTGATTATATAGTGAAAAGCATTATTTCTTTAAAAATCTTCTTCTCTGCTCCTGGGTATATTATAAACTAACTAAGTACATAGTTATCATGAGGAAGAATGCCTTTTGCAAAATTGTGAATTTTATGGCTCCAGGGTCAGGGGTTCTAGTGCTAGGGTGGGGCTCTATTGATTATATAGTGAAAATGGACTATTTCTTTAAAAATCTTCTTCTCTGCTCCTTTATATTAAAATTAAACTAACCAAGTACATATTTATGATAAGGAAGAATGCTTTTGCAAAATTGTGAATTTTATGGCCCCAGGGTCAGGGGTTCTATTGTTAGGGCGGGGCTCTATTGATTATATAGAGAAAATGCAGAAATTGTTTGAAAATCTTCTTCTCTGCTCCTAGGTATTCAACAAACTAACTAAGTATATAGTTATGATGAGCAAGAATGCTTCTTCCAAAATTGAGAATTTTGTGGCCCCAGGGTCAGGGGTTCTTGTGTTAGGGCTGGGCTCTATTGATTATATAGAGAAAATGCAGAAATTGTTTGAAAATCTTCTTCTCTGCTCCTAGGTATTCAACAAACTAACTAAGTATATAGTTATGATGAGCAAGAATGCCTCTTCCAAAATTGTGAATTTTTATGGCCCCAGGGTCAGGGGTTGTGGTGTTAGGTGGGGCTCTATTGATTATAGAGTGAAAATACATTAATTTTTAGCTCACCTGAGCTGAAGGCTCAAGTGAGCTTTTCTGATCATCGTTTGTCTGTCGTCCGTCCGTCTGTCTGTCCGTCTGTAAACTTTTCACATTTTCGACTTCTTCTCGAGAACCACTGGGCCAATTTTGACCAAACTTGGTACAAAGCATCCTTGGGTGATGGGGATTTTAAATTTTTAAAATAGAGGGCCAAGTCCACTGACAAGGGGAGATAATCAAGAAAAGACAAAAATAGGGTGGGGTCATTAAAAAATCTTCTTCTCAAGAACCACTGGGCCAGAAAAGCTGAAACTTATGTCAAAGCATCCTGGGGTAGTGTAGATTTTAAATTTTAAAAGTCATGACCCCCTGGGGAAGGGCTGGGCCACAATTGGGAATCAAAGTTTTACATAAAAATATATAGGAAAAATCTTTGGAAATCTTCTTCTCAAGAACCACTGGGCCAGAAAATCTGAAACTTATGTGGAAGCATCCTGGGGTAGTGAAGATTTTAAATTGTAAAAATCATGACCCCCGGGGAAAGGGTGGGGCCACAATTGGGAATCAAAGTTTAACACAGAAATATATAGGAAAAATCTTTGAAAATCTTCTCAAGAACCACTGGGCCAGAAAAGCTGAAACTTATATGGAAGCATCCTGGGGTAGTGTAGATTCTAAATTGTTTAAATCATGACCCCCGGGAGAAGGGCGTGGCCACAATGGGGAATCAAAGTTTTACATAGAAATATGTAGGAAAAATCTTTGAAAATCTTCTTCTCAAGAACCACTGGGCCAGAAAAGCTGAAACTTATATGGAAGCATCCTGGGGTAGTGTAGGTTCTAATTTGTTCAAATCATGACCCCCGGGAGAAGGGCGGGGCCACAGTGGGGAATCAAAGTTTTACATACAAATATATAGGAAAAATATTTGAAAATCTTCTCAAGAACCACTGGGCAAGAAAAGCTGAAACATATGTGGAAGCATCCTGGGGTAGTGTAGATTCTAAATTGTAAAAATCATGACCCCCCAGGGAAAGGGCGGGGCCACAATGGGGAATCAAAGTTTTACATAGAAATACAGCCTACTCCGGATATATTGAAATTCAGGGGACCATGCAATTCATTTCAATATATCCGTAATTCAATATAAGTGAAATCGTGAAGCGGCCATTTTTACAAGTTCAATTCCGATCTAAAATAAAGAAGAACAAACCCGAACAAATTGATTTGTCATCATTTGTCTACAACAGTGAGCAGATTACATAGAATATGAGTCCTTGAAAGTTTAATTTTTTTTTATTTCTGTTTTATTGAAAAGACAAACTTCAACCCCGTTATTATTCCCCGATCGCATTTATTTACGTTTTGGAAAAAAATCACCGGCCTTAAATGGTTGAGTACTGCTGAACGCTGTTTGTATTTCATCGTAAGTGTACTCAGGTTAATCAATCCCTTAGTTATTTCAAATTTAGGCATATCAATAGCCATTAACAGTACGTATTTAATTTCAAAGTTTTTTTCCCTAGATCTGTGGGGGTTACTATATTACATGTACGTTTAGATGTTTAGTCTCGATATGTCTGTATCATATACGGGGATGCAAAGAATTTAACAGTGAAGAATTTTATTTCGTAAGAGCATGCAGTATAAAAACACATAAGATGAAAACTTAATTATTCACACCTTTGTATATCAACTGGTCAGTCAGGCATAATTACTGTCACCAACCATAATGACAGCCGCTAGGGAGTACTTCAATATAACCGTTATGAAAACAACTCATTATCACCTGTGGGGACAAATCAGTGGCTTCAATATAAGCGAAATTTCAATATATCCGATTTCAATATAGCCGTTATTTTAATGCAAAGAATATGAGAGGCAAAAACTGGGGATTTATTTCTATTTCAAAATAGCAGAATTTCAAAATAAGCGAGTTCAATATAAGTGGAGTAAGCTGTATATAGGAAAAATATAGGAAAAATCTTTGAAAATCTTCTTCTCAAGAACCACTGGGCCAGAAAAGCTGAAACTTATGTGCACATGCTAGGGTAGTGTAGATTTCAAAATGTCTGAATTATGATCAGTGGGGTAGGGTGGGGATGCATTATGTATTACAAGGGGGAAATCTGGTAAAGAACAGAATGGTCAAAGCTTCTCAGGTGAGCGATGTGGCCCATGGGCCTCTTGTTAAAGCAAGTAAAACTTTTTGGATTCCTACCTCCTCGTGAAGATTTTTAATCCCACTTAAATGTATTCTAAGCTTTCAAGTAGTGTTTGTTCACGGTAGAATTGTCATAGATATTATATTATTCCTATATGTGAATAAAGTTGACAAAAAGTTTGTTCTAAAAAATCTTTTGAGCAAAAAACTTTAAAACCATTTTTATTTATTTTCACACGGGTTTGTCTAAATGCTGTTATCTGATTGGTCAGAAGGACTAGCACCTTGCTTATTCTGCGTATTTATAGCAATTCACGGTTATCGCTCTCCATTTGAAAATCGTCCAGACCTGATAAAAGAGTGTTTAACATCCCAGGTATGATCAAATACATGTATCATAATACCCCACCAAGAACTTGAAGTAATAGTACAAATAACCCAAATATGTTGCCAATTTTATGCCCCGCCATGAATATGGCCAGGGCATATAGTGTTTGTCATGTCCGTCTTCCTTCTTTCTGTCCTTCCGTCTTTCCATCCTACTGTCCTTCCGTCCTTCTGTTCTTCTGTCACACTTTGCATTTAGCTCTGTTCAAAGCTCAGTTTCAAAGACACTATCCAAGGTATTTTCATCAAACTTCATATGCTGATAGATATTGATGAGAGCTATGCAACTGCATCAACATATTTCGACCTTGACCTTTCCTTTGACCTTTGACCACACTTTTTAGCTCACCTGAGCCGAAGGCTCAAGTGAGCTTTTCTGATCACATTTTGTCCGTCGTCCGTCCGTCCGTCTGTCCGTCTAGCTGTCTGTCTGTCTGAAAACTTTTCACATTTTCGACTTCTTCTTAAGAACCGCTGGGCCAATTTCAACCAAACTTGCCACAAAGTATCCTTGGGTGAAGGGGATTCAGGTTTGTTCAAATGAAGGGCCACGCCCTCATTTTCAAGGGGAGATAATTGGGAATTAATGAAAATTTGGTTGCATATTTTAAAAATCTTCTTCTCAAGAACCACTATGCCAGGAAAGATGAAACTTATGGAGAAACATCCTCAGGTAGTGTAGATTCAAGTTTGTTCAAATCATGACCCCCGGGGGTAGGGCGGGGCCAAAATGGCCAACCAAAGTTTTACATAGAAATATATAGGAAAATTCTTTAAAAATCTTCTTCTCAAGAATAGCAAAGCCATGATTGGTCTTTGGACTACTTTTGGATTTAAGCTTTTCAAGTATAAACCAATTCTGCTTTTTCCTAGCCACAGTGCTCAGGTGAGCAATGTGGCCCATGGGCCTCTTGTTTTAATAGAAATCACACTGACACATTGCAAAGAATTATCCTTCGAAGTTTCAAAATGATTGTTTGAGCAGTTACTGAGAAAATCAAAGTTAAAGAATTTTCACTTTTCCCCTGTTTGCATGGCAACAATCGATTATTTGAAATTTTTAAATGCCAATCGCACAACTTTAATAACTAATCATTAATATAACAAAGTTTCATGATGAATTTTCAAAAGACCAGAGAGAACACTCCCAGACAAAATCCGTCACTATTTGCACATATCCATGGTAACAGTAGCCATTTTGAAGCTGAACATCCTCACTGATCATCTTTTGAGGAAAGTTTCAGGAAGATTGTCCCAGCCATCTCTGAGAAACAGCGTGAACAAATTTTTCATGCTTACAATAGCAATATGTTGCCCGACATGATAATAGAACTTCTGTGCCAGGAAAGATGAAAATTATGGGGATACATTCTCGGGTAGTTTCAATTTTGTTCAAATCAAGACCCACAGGAGTTGAGTGGGGCCACAACAGACAAAGTTTTACATAGAAATGTATATTCCAGTTTGTTCAATTCATGACCCCTGGGTGTAGGGTGGGGCCATGCACAATTGATAAGCAAATTTTGACATAGTAATACATGTGTATACAAGAAAAATCAGTAAAAATCTTCTTCACAAACACAGCAAAGCCATGATTAATCATTTTTATCTAGAAGCATCCTCAGGTAGTGTAGATTTGTTTTTGCTCTATCCATGATGCCTGGGGGGAGGGGGCACAGTGTAAGTTCAAATGTAAAGGGTAAAAAAGCCATAATTAGGCACAGAAATATGCAGGCATTATCAAGTTAGTGTAAATTAAAATATTTAAGTTTGCTCAAATTGTAGTCCCTCCTTTTTAATGGTAGATTGGTACCACCTATGGATTTTAAACTTGTCAATACTGAATTGATTTCTGCTTTTTTTCTAGCCACAGTGCTCAGTTGAGTGATGTGGCCCATGGGCCTCTTGAAATAAAATGAAGTAGGGTGCCTGTGATACCAGTATACATCATATATTTTGGTTGTGTCTGTAGGAATATGAAAAATATGGATATCTTCCAATGCAGCATTGCCAACTTGTTACAACACTGAAAAGGGATTTACAAGAATTGGTATGGTATAAATAATTGCTTTTCACTTGATTAAAAGTGCTTATGTTGTGAAAAAAATAACTTGTTGTCTTTCTGACTGTGAACAGTTTTCAAAATGCTACTTCCTTCTCCTAGCCATTATTCAATTTTCATAACCACCCCTGTCAACGCGCGATTGGCAACGCTGATGCGATCGGCAACACAGATCAAAACATTGAAGAAGAAAGTGTCGTAGGTGGTAAATTATAACAGTATTGTGTGTGCTTGAGTGTAACCAGCTGTAAATTAAATTAGAGAACTTTTAATTTAGATAATTATCTACAATTTAGGATTCACTGAAAGTAAATTTGCCAAACAGTTTCTGTGCAAATGTTTTTGATCAAATCGACAATGTTCAAAACATCAAATTTCCATGCTTTGAAATAGTTTATATATACATTTGTGGTATCTCTCCATTATATAAACATACAGAGAGAAAATATCTTCAATTCTGTATGAAGTTTGTCAGATGTCAGAAATGCTACATGACCTACCGTAATTCGGGGAGTATAATACGCACTTTTTTTCTAAAATAAATTTCTGTGAGAAAGGTATGCGTATTATACATCACAATGGGATTTGACCAGGTTTTTTTCGTCCAGGTGAAACTGCAGGATTAGTATGAACCACAGACATAGCCTATATATAGATCGCTTTATTGCTGCTTACCGTTATATTTAACCCTTAGGAAATTATTGTTGGGTCGTATGATTGTAGAAATTGATGCATATCTAAAGTATTTATAGATAAATTATTTTAAAATAACCAGTTAAAATGTATTTGAGCTGTCTATTCATCATCTCTCCGTGTCTGCCGCCATTATGCCGCCATTACAGCTGTTTTTAATAGAAGTGTACATGATCCGGGCCTTAGCCACATTTTCGTAATCAACCTAATCAATCATTAATTTCAATGGATAGAATAATATATAATCGCTTGTAATAAAATACATTACCAATTTATTTTAATAAATCTTTGGAGATTCATTTCACCTGAATTTACACTTTTATCTAGCTTGCTCCACCTCTAGCTTTCCATGTTTACGTAACAATTAAAGTTCATTGTTGTAGACACCTGTGCTTTGACCTCGATGATTATGACATCCCCTAGGGCGTAAACAGCTTGTAAAGAAATCAAAAGTTTTTTTTCAATTATTTTATTAAGTTAAAACAAATCATAACGAGCATCAGAGACATGAATATATATATAAATGTATGTGGGACACAAAGACATTGTAATAAAATTATTAAAAATTATTTTCACACGCACTGATAATAATTTATAAATAATAGAGTTTTTTTTGAAAGCATTAATATACATAGATGTTTCTATGTTCACACATAAAATTTCGTCTTTCACTTCACTTTCAAATATTTTTGACATAAAGACATGACTGTACAACAACATGCAAGTTAAACAATCAAATTAAAAAATAACTACAGTTCTTCGAACTTTCAACACATACTAATTTAAGCACCGTTTAAAAGCACTGATCAATGTTCACCACAAGTCACAGTCACTTAGAATCCCTCAAATTCCTCGTCCTCGTCGTCACTCTCGAATATCTTGTAAATGTCTCTGAGTACGGAAAGGGGGGTGTCATCATCACTATCGTCGTCGTACACGATGTCGTTGCGGTCGGCATCCTCTACATCACACTCATCAGCTGATCTGCATGGAACATCTTCCCAAAGAATATCGTCCTCGGATCCATCTAAGGCGTTGGATATGCAGCACTTCTTAAAGGAACGGACGATGATCTGTGGATCGAGTTCATCCCACGCTTCTTTGATCCATGCACAGATGGTGTTCAGCTCGGGTTTTCGCATGCGCCCCTGGTTGGTGTACGTGTGTTCGTCGCTGCACATCCACGAATTCCACTTATGTCGCAAAGCAACTTTCATGGGTTTATTTACACTAACGTCCAGTGGTTGTAACACACTCGTCATACCTCCAGGTATGATCGCAAGGTCCGTCTGATGTGAATCTCTCAACACAGTCTTCACTGCTGGGGAGCGATGGCACCGGAAAGCGTCCAACACTAAGACACTACGGTTAACACAAGCACCTGGTCGTCGACCCCACACTCTCTCGATCCAGTCCTTGGTAATGTCATCGTCGAACCAGCCGTTTGGATGCACATTCACAATAATTCCCTTGGGAAACTGCAGTTTAGGCATAGTTTTTCTTTTAAACACTACATAGGGCGGCAGCTTTCCTCCGTCGGCAGTGCAAGCTAACATGACGGTGAATCTGTTCTTCTCGTTGCCGGTTGTCTTGATGGACACGGTTGATGCGCCTTTAGGATGGATGGTGGTGTCGGCAGGAAGATCAAAGGTCAATGGTGTTTGGTCAGCGTTGCCGATCTGGGACATGCGGTATTGATGTTTCTTCCTCATCTTGATCATGAAGCTCTGGAAGCTGGACAGCTTGTCTTCATAATCGTCAGGCAGTCTCTGGGAAATGTGTGTCCTCCGTCTTATGGATAACTTATGTCTCTTGAGAAACGCATAGCACCAATCCACCGATGCTTTGAAGTCTTGAGCTTTCGGATCTTTCTTGGCGATCTTGAGTGCTTGTAGGCGAAGTTCGGCTGTCGACACACCATACCCCTGTTGTCTGCGATCAGTAACCCACGTGAGTAGTTCAGTCTCTACGGTAGGGAAAAACGCTGTGCGGCCTCTGTCTGCCATCTTGGACTTCGGTAGCTGATGCAGTCTGTCCTTCTGTCGTCGCCAGAGTCGCACGTTTGCCTCGTTGATGGAAAACTCTCTGCCTGCTGCACGGTTTCCATGGGCCTCGGCGTACGCGATAACTTTTAACTTTTCCTTCGCAGTAAACGACTGTCGTACTTTACCCATCTTTATGCAGTGGAAATTCTTAGGGCAATGATTCAATTTTTTATTTCCCTACCAAAGAATTGTTTTTACAGACAGTAATTTATTTACTGCAGTAATTAAATGGCTTTTATCGGTATCATTTTTCTAATTAATGAGGGATCGATATCCCAGCTTTGTACATCGTTTTTCACAGCTTTGGAAGTGTGTTGATAACTACACCTTATACGCTTGTTAAATTAGGTTTTATTTTCATAACAACAGCTATTTATTTAATTAATTTCAAGTTCAAACGAGGAAAATCGTAGTCTATTACTACTTTGATGTTGCCATATCGGGCACGCTGTTCAATTAACATAATTTTCACCATGATTACCTACAAACTAAAATAATTATAACAACTTGTAAAACTTGCAACAATATCTCGTGCTTTTTTGAATTAAAATAATTTTGCCAAAGAATATGGCGACGTATAATTTCAATACCATCGTATGAAATATAAAACAACAAACTCTGTTAATACTTTTTTACGCAACATTTTCTCATGCTTTGTTGAAATAAATTATTTTTCTGGCTTGCTGGAATATGGAAAGTATGGATTAAGAAAAAAAAATACGCATTGAAAAAAAAAATATTGCGTTCTGCAAATTTTCGGCACTTTTTTTCCGCGCCGATTTTCGTAGTAAATTACCGCGATTTTCAAAGTTCATAACGCCGATTGATAAAATTTTCTGCTGCGTATAATACATCCGAACTGCGTTTTTTTCCTCAGTTTCAGGCTCAAAAAGGGGGGTGCGTATTTTACATCAATGCGTATTATACTCGGCCAAATACGGTAATCACACGGCGCAATAATATCTACCGGTACATAAATTATAAAATGACCTGCTCTACTTGCTTTTCATGTATAAAAATGAATAAAATAAGCAAGTAAAATGATAGCTATTTTATTTTAAATGTAAATAAGTATTTCATACAGTTTTGGGGCTATCGATTCAACCTGTGTACATTTTTCTTCACTTTTGTCAGCTGCACAGTCTCTAATGTTCATCCTTATTTTTTGGATAGACCTTTGGTTAAATTTTCAGGATAAACTTTTATTTTATCTTTAAATTTTACTCACGATAAATGTGTAAATCTGTTGGAAAATATCTTTGCAATCATGCCATGAACAGCTGCCAAACACCTCGGCGTTTTCGTAGTTCAATGTAAAGCTGTCGCCAGTGTCTCCGTGTTTATCAGTGTTTTACGATAAGTATGCCTTTAGTTACTGAAACCGTGGAATGTTTTTGATCAATTTGCAAATTAACTGGCTCGGACAAGTGTCTCAATCCATCGGATCCATCCATCCCTTTCCAGCGACCGAAATTCCTCCAACTTTTTTCATCAAACTTCGGACGTGTTTCTTGTGTCTTTTCAGCATCGATTATCATTTTTCACGAATAAAATATTCCCAGACAACAATCTGTTCACTATTACTGATCACAAGTAGCCTATCACAAAATATTCCCTTCGAAATAGATTCCTTAGCCTAATGAATTCGAAGCGTAACCGCCATGCAAGCCGATTTACATCTTGCGTCATTTTTCAAAATCTACAACGGACGGTTATTGCAATAATTTAAATTCGAAAATATTCAATTGTCAGTCTCAAATGTATATATAAGTAATAAATAACAAGTTTATAAACTTCAATGGGAATTGAAGTGGGTCGGTACGTGATCAAATCTTCTGAGAAGGCCTTCGGCCTTCACAGGATTTGATCACGTGACCGACCCACTTCAATTCCCATTGAAGTTTATAAACTTGTTATTTATTTCTTAAATAATTGTTGTTATTATCTAAGAATGTTTCCTGCTTTTGTTATGTAACGGTTCCTGGAAGTATGATCTAAATATTTTTAGAATTAAAACTACATACATAATCCTCAAAACAAATTTTAATTGGAAAATTTGACAACCGAGAGGCGATCGTCAACGACATGTATCTTTTGATAAAGTGATCGTACAACATGGAAAAGGCGATCGTATAACACACAAAATAAGAATAGCACAAATCTGAGATACTTCTTCTCAGAGAGTTTATTTTGATGTATAATATATATTTTACATTTAAATTAAGCAGTCAGTCATTGTAATATATCTTTTTCAACTCTTAAAATTGTCCTACATTAATATTAGAAAACAGAAATTAAAGTTACCTATAGATTAAAGAGGTACTATTGAAAAAGAGTTTGATGGCTCAAAATGCGTAGTAGGAATTTTACCGCAATGTCACAACAGTTTCACACACACACACACCCCCCCACCCACCCCCATTAAAAAAAGTCCATGCAGATTTTCTTAGATAGTTTGACAAACAAAATATAAATAAGGAACATTCTCCAAACTCAAAAATCAATTTTGTGGGGTGGAGGGAGGGGGTGTTTGAACAACCAAATTTTATTCATAAATAACCAGCTGCAAATTACCCCGATTTGACTATACTGCAAAAAAGTGGGCAATCATCTTATTAATATAAAAAAAAAGTTTAACTATTGTGATTTGGATTGTTTTTCAACTTTCCCGATATTGTCAATCAATTTTAAAAAGTTATACTATAATTACAACAATTTTCAATAAATAAAAATATAATGTACATAATGCTGTTATGATAACACATTTTCTATGTACTGAAAATTTCAGTAAAATTGCAAGATATGCCAATTCATTTGATCAGTGTATTTATAGTGTTAAAACGTTTTTTTTTCAATTTCTGAAAATTTAAGTTTTTGATATACTAGTATATGCCAACCCCTGTAATTGAACTGCCATTTCCATAGACAATAAAACCTTTTTTAGCTCACCTGAGCCGAAGGCTCAAGTGAGTTTTTCTGATCACATTTTGTCCGTCGTCCGTCCGTCTGTCCATCCGTCTGTAAACTTTTCACATTTTCGACTTCTTCTCAAGAACCAATAAGCCAATTTTAACCAAACTTGGTACAAAGCATCCTTGGGTGAAGGGGAGTTTAAATTGTTAAAATAAAGGACCAAGTCCCCTTACAAGGGGAGATAATCAAGAAAAGACAAAAATAGAGTGGGGTCACTTAAAAATCTTCTTCTCAAGAACCACTGGGTCAGGAAAGCTGAAACTTATGTGGAAGCATCCTTGGGTAGTGTAGATAGTAAATTGTTAGAATCATGACCCCCAGGGGTAGGGCGGGACCACAATAGGGAATCCAAGTTTTACATAGATATATATAGAACAAATCTTAAACAATCTTCTTCTTAAGAACCACAGGGCCAGGAAAGCTGAAACTTATGTGGAAGCATCCTTGGATAGTTTAGATATTAAATTGTTAAAATCATGACCCCCTGGGGTAGGGCGGGGCCACAATAGGGAATCCAAGTTTTACATAGAAATATATAGAACAAATCTTTAAAAATCTTCTTCTCAAGAACCACAGGGCCAGGAAAGCTGAAACTTATGTGAAAGCATCCTGGGGTAGTGTAGATTCTAAAGTTTTAAAATCATAAAAGGGAAGGGGGTAGTGGGGCATGATAGGTATAGCAAGAGGGGGAATCTGGTAAAGAACTGCATCACCCAAGTTACTCAGGTGAGCGATGTGGCCCATGGGCCTCTTGTTTTTAGCTCTTCTGAGCCAAAGGCTCAAAGAGCTAATGCTATGGCCATTTGTGCGGTGTGCGGTGTGCGTTAACTTTTTAGAATATGGGCCATAACTCGAGAACCCCTTGGCCAATCAGTGTCAAATTTGTCACAGGGTATCCTTGGCCCAAGGGCTACCATTTATACTAAAATAAGGGTTGGGATCCTAAAACAAGGGGAGATAATCAGGAAAACAAAACCAAAAGTACTGGTTGCAAAAAAATCTTCTTCTCCAGAACCACCAGGCAGATTTTCACCAAACTTACATACAATGATCAGGATATGTTGAAGATTAAAAATTGTTCAAGGCATGACCCTGGGGCAAAGGGCGTGGTCTCAAGGTCACTTCAAAGTTGACCTAAATTTACAATTAATGAAAATGTCTATATTTTGCTTACTATAAGGACTAGGATCATCAAATCTTGTAAGTAGATGCATCTTAGGACGTCACATCATGTTAACTCAAAAGTAGGTCACGTTGACCTACTTTTTTAATTTTGCAGGCATTTGTTTTCAAATTGATTTGAAGGCATATTTTGGACACTTTAAGGCCTATGATCATCAAACTTTGTCAGTTGATGCATCTTGGGTCCTTGAACAATGTCAACTTAAAAGTAGGTCACCGTGACCTACTTTTTGAACTTTATGACTTATCCTTTTTAAAACATTTCATCCCATTATTTCAGACACTGAGAGGGTTAGAATCATCAAATCTTGTAAGTTGCTGCATCTTGGGACCTTAAAACATATTTAAGTAAAAGTAGGTCACTGTGACCTACTTTTAGAATTTTGCAGGCATTTGTTTTCAAATTGTTTAAGAGGCATATTCTGATTACCTTCAGACCAATGATCATCAAACTTGGTCAGCTGATGCATCTTGGGACTCTGAAAAATGTCGACCAAAATGTAGGTCACTGTGACCTACTTTCGACATTTTATGGCTATATTTCAGTATCTTAGGTATTTATTGGCTTAGAATCATCAAACTTTGTGAGTTGATGCATCTTGGGTTTTCGGAGAGTGACGACCAAAAATTAGGTCACGGTGACCTACTTTCAATATTTTATGGCTATATTTATGTATCTCCAGTACTTATCGGCTTAGAATCATCAAACTTTGTCAGTTGATGCATCTTGGGTTTTCGGAGAATGTCGACCAAAAAGTAGGTCACGGTGACCTACTTTTGACATTTAATGGCTACATTTATGTATTCCTGGTAATTATCAGTTTATGATCATCAAACTTTGTTAGTTTATGCCTCTTAGGTTTTCAGAGAATGTCGACCAAAAAGTAGGTCACAGTGACCTACTTTTGAATATCTCAGGTATTTATTGGCTTAGAATTATCAAACTTGGTCAGCAGATGCATCTTAGGCCTGTGATAAATGTCAACCAAAATGTAGGTCACGATGACCTACTTTTGACATTTAATGTCTATATTTAGGTATCTCCAGTACTTATCGGCTTAGAATCATCAAACTTTGTCAGTTGATGCATCTTGGGTTTTCCGAGAATGTCGACCAAAAAGTAGGTCACAATGACCTACTTTTGACATTTTATGGCTATATTTAAGTATCTCCGGTACTTATTGGCTTAAAATCATCAAACTTTGTTAGTTTATGCCTCTTGGGTTTTCAGAGAATGTTGGCCAAAAAGTAGGTCACGGTGACCTACTTTTGAATATCTCAGGTATTTATTGGTTTAGAATTATCAAAGTTTGTCAGCAGATGCATTTTGGGACTCTGATAAATGTCGACTAAAATGTAGGTCATGATAACCTACTTTTGACATTTTATGGCTATATTTAAGTTTCTCTGGTACTTATTGGCTTAGAATCATCATACTTTGTCAGTTGATGCCTCTTGGGTTTTCAGAGAATGTCGACCAAAAAGTAGGTCATGGTGACATACTTTTGAATATCTCAGGTATTTATTGGCTTAGAATCATCAAACTTTGTCAGTTGATGCATCTTGGGTTTTCCAAGAATGTAGACCAAAAAGTAGGTCAAGGTGACCTACTTTTGAATATCTCAAATACATAATGGCTTAGAATCTTCAATCTTAGTTTGTCTATTAATGAATCTTGAGTCCTCAGAAAACTTCAATCTTAAAGTAGGTCAACTCATGGTTTTTTTTAATAGCTTTATTAAAATATCTTCAGTCCTAATTGGCTAAGAATCATCAAAACTTTTTATCAGTTGATGCAACTTGGGTTTTAGGATACTTAGGGTTAGAGGCTTCAAATACAAGTGATAGGTTGTACAATTTATCAGAAGAGCGATTCAAGGCCCTTGGGCCTCTTGTTCTATAATGCTAAAATTCGGCCCTTGTAACACTTTGTCGGTATCTTTTTTAAAAAATATTCAGGTGACAATACTGCAAGCTTCAGGGTTCCATGGAGTTTTCAATTCTCTTAAAATGTGGACATTATTCAACTAATAGACTAGAACGTCAGTCAAATTCGCTTTTTCCCTCTTGAAAATCAAATGCTCGGTGTCCAGTTCTATTTCGACAAACTTTTAAACCATAACACTTGGTTATCTATTACTATATTTCATAAAAAGTATTTTATAAATTTCAAGTTGCACGATCGCATATTTATCATATTTTCTTTGTTGTACGACCGCATTTAGAGTCGTTGCCGATCGCCAAATCGTTTGCCATGTGTTCACTTCAAACCGTTATTTTGACGCTCTCTGTTTGATAACGAACTTCAAATCGGAAACATTTATGATTTACCCATTTAGAATATTGCGTGTGTGCCTTTTGGACTGTAGAGTATACATAATAAGGTAAGAAATACCACTTAAACGAGCTTCGTGTGTAACATTAGGACAATTCTGTTCAAGGAAATCTTAACTTTACAAAAGATACGGTGATTTTTAATGCGCAAAGGACTTTTATAGTGTTAAATATGCCTAGTTGCACCTCAAAAGTCAGAAATGTTAAAGCAAAATCGCGAAGAAATATGACAAAATATTGTTTTATTTAACCCCATCTTCCTCATGTAGTTGAATTTTACGATCTGTGTTGCCGATCGCATCAGCATTGCCGATTGCACGTTGACAGGGGTGTCAGGCCTAGAAAAAAAATATGTTTGTTTCCGCTTTCCCGACCGACCCTAATATATAGTGCCGACCCTAAATATTTTTTAATGCTTTTTTCCCATGATGTGCAAGATTTCACCCAGGGAATTATAGCCTCCAATTTTGCAAGCTTTTCAAGACAGAAAGAAGTTTGGATCACCTTTCTATTATAAGTTTAAGTCACAGAAATGCTTGAAAACACCATTTCATTTGTCATTAATGTTACTTCTATACATGTTTTGATTAAAGAAGCATAAAGAAATTTTTCAACAAAAAAAAATTGCCTACCTACCTACCCTAATGGCTATATTTTTTCGGCCTGAAAGCGGAAACAAACAATTTTTTTCTAGGCTTGATAACACAGCTCACAAATATCACAGTTTGCAAAATAATTGGTATGCTTTTAAATAACAAATAACTGTACCTCTCCTGGGTAAATAAGATGTGTGGAAATTAATGTGACCTTCAATAACAGTTTGCTCTATTTATTGATTTGAAAGTGCAAAGCATTCTATTTCTTCTAAACTAGGCAGAAAGCAGGAAAAGGAAATTTGAGGATGGCACAGAATCTGAGAGAAGGCGACAGAAACTGAGGTCAGAGGAAGGTGATGACATGGATATTGAGGAAGAAGGTAAAAATTATTACTGAAAGGGGATTTTTGTGCATCCCAAATACAGATTCAGAGTACTGTATATAGGGAAAATTTTGCCTCCATTTCATTTTCACCCCTTTCAATCTAGACCAAGGGTTGAATTTAAGATGGGACAAATTCAGAGAAGACAATACAAATTCTTAAATAGAATTGTGACGGAGCAAATTTAAAATGAGGCAAAAGATCTAGGTTCACTTTTTGCATAAAATGGCCCTGTGCTTGTATCAATTAATTGACTATCATTCTCCCTCCCAATTCAAATATAACAAGCTAATTCAGAGAATTCGTGTCCCCCGCTTAGGGAAAAAGTCGGCTCCCCCTGACTGAATTTGTAGAATTATTAAATGTATACATGTATTCTGAAGCAAATAAAATACATGTATGTCAATATGCATATAAAGATTTGATTGCTTATTCTTTATTATGTGTTTAGAAGATTTTTTTATTATAGAATATTTATCACACTGTAATGATGATTTTATAACCTCATAAATTTTTCATTTCACATGCTGAATACTATCATTTAGTAAAAAAAAGTATTTCAAAAAAAAAAAAAAGAAAGGATCGACCGAGATTCGATCCCTGGACCTCTCGCATTTGAAGCGAGAGACATAACCACTAGACCACGGAATCGCTTTACACAGGGTGAAGTATATGCAGAACTGAAGTCACATACATGTAATCATGTTCGATATTCTCAAAATTTTACACAATCCATGGTGTTTGATTTATTTAGCCTTTATTAAACAGTTCTAATAGATGTAATAAGAACATAAAGTCCGCCGAGAACCTGTTTTATACGCAATACATGTAACTCTCCTCATGCCCCTGCGTTAAAAATAGCGACATGTAATACTATAAATACTAATAAAACAAATGGGGCGGGGCACTTTGAGAGGGGTGAGAGAGGTCCTAGGGAGTTTTGGTATAAAATTACATTGCATAAGCTCAAAATCTTCTATAAATATCGCCCGGAAATGATAGTGTTACACACAGACAGAATGTATAAATTTACGACCCTGAACTTTGACCTTTTGACCTCAAAATCAATAGGGGTCTTCACTAGGTCACAGGGAGTTGTTATGTAAATTTTCATTGCAATAGCTCAAAGGGTTCTAGAGATATTGTGTGGAAACGAAAGTGTTTTAACAGACAGAATTTGCTTATTTATGACCTTGACCTTTGACCTTTTGACCTCAAAATCAATAGGGGTCTTTAGTCCATAGGGAGTTGCTCTGCTAAATTTCATTGCAAAAGCTCAAAGGGTTCTCGAGATATTGTGTGGAAACGAAAGCGTTACAGACAGACAGAAGGACGGACGGACGGACGGACAAACCCAAATTAATATCCCCCACTTTTCAAGCGGGGGACAAAAATAAAGTAGAGGCTGATTGCTTTTATTTCCTATAATAAAATTTCTGTTTGAGTATCCAGATATCCAGTTTTATCAAAGTGCAATGTTCTTGAATATTGCAGAAAACAGGGTATTTGCCTACCTTCAGAAAAAAATTAAAATATGATCATAGCCCTTGATCCAAGAATTAAAGCATATTATATGATATTCAGAAACAGATCTTCATATTTTGGATCAGAGGTTGTGCTCTATATAAGATATCGAAGAAATGCTTCAACGCTTGGTTATTTTTAAGAGGCAGTCCACCGAAAAACCAGGCAGTATTGTATTAATAGGCACATATCGAATGTGAGGAATATTTGATATTTAATTAAAAACAATATCAATGTAGTCCAAAAGGAATAATGTAATTGAAGATTTGTTTGAAAATTGTGTATTAAGTAAAATATCCTTGTGTTTTGTGTTTTTGAATTCCCCTATATAAACCATTGAATGTAGGTCAGAAACAAAGAACTGAAATTTCTAATACATTTTAACAGGACTATAATTCACACTTAACTAAATCTAGTAATATTTCATCTTTTTTTTTTAAAAATAAAATCGGTGGGAAAAACACTTTTGACAGTAGTTTTCTGGCAAAATATTTTGACATTTTTATGAAATTCTGCGATGCAAGAGTTATCTCCAGTGGCATCGGTAAATCTGCTAAACACCTCTTTATCGGAATCCTAGTGAAATACTGTAAATCACGTTTTATTCGCGAGAACTTTATTTTCGCGTAATTACGAGAGACAAAGTGCTCGCGAAAATATGATTTTTGCGTATATTAGTATTCCTATAGATTATATCAAGCAATCACCAGAATTTATGAACATTTTGTCTCGCTAATAAAGAGGCAATGACTATCTCACGAAAATAAGGTGTCATGAAAATCTAGTGATCTACAGTATTTAGAATCGATACACTGAAGAAAATTACGAATAATTTATTTTCAAAATATAATTCATTTTCGCCTCCAAGGGTAATATTTAGATTAAAATTGGCTCTGTTATTCAGGTTGAATTCACTTTCCATTGATGTATCAGTGACGTCATATACCTGATTATTATACCTCTACTGTAATAACTCTGTATAAAATTAATACCATAACACTGCCTATTTCCCCGAGAAGAGACTCTTTCCCTCATCTGAGGACTACTCCCTGAGAAATCAGAGCTACTCCCTGGAACTACTCCCTTATGAATATTTATTGGTTATTTTAACCAATCAAAGTGTTCAGTGGAATCTCGAGTCCATGACGTAATGTTATCAGAAATGTAACTATGACGTCAAAACGTCTACAGATATGGGAAAAGGGACTAATTTCATGACGTCAAATTGCACGTACTAAAGAGAAAATTATGTCATATTCAATAGATACAAAGTCACCAAGGGTTCAAGTAATAAATAATGCATTGTCAACCAAATCCAAACAGTTTCAACATTTGAGAAATGCTCAGTGCCAAAAATGGCCGAAGTGGTCTTGGCTCTTTTTGTAAGTGTGAAAGGGCGAAAATGAAAGAAGGTGAAAATAACCCTGTATACAGTATATTATTATACAAATGTGATTGAGATCTTCTATCTTAAGCCTTAAATGTTTAACAATTCTTAACAAGCTCTGTATATAGTGAAATACCCTCTTGTGATTTTCTTATTACTTAACAGTTTTACCTTTTCCAGAAAGGAAAACCTTGACATTCTACAGTTTCTATTTTTTTAATGCCCATTTGAAATTGCAGTACTTTCAACCAAACTTATTGTGATTATTAATGAATACAGTTGTATCATAGGTATAATGAAGTTCCTTTGAAATCACTTCTGTAATAAACCCACTAAGAAGAATTTAGCTTTCAGTTTATTGAAAAGATATAGCACAGATAACCTGTGCCGTATTGCTCAAAACTCAACAAAAGAATAAAATACAATGACCTGAAAGAAAACATTTTTTAAGGGAAATGTTTTAATGAGAGAAATAAATTTCTGTAAAAAACAATTGTTTTGAATAATTCATTCATGAAATAACATGTTCACACCACATTAAAATTGCATTGTTTACAGGAACTGTAAAATCTGTCAATGGCCATGTCTTTGTACCACCTTTACCTTTGGATACTCCTCCTACAAGGCCACCCCTACCCAAAGAAACTCCACCCCACACTCCACCAGTCCCAAAGCTGAGTCTACCCAAGGTAGCGCGAGAGATCTCAATGACAGAATCAGAGAGATCTGAGTCTCCTTCACTGGAGGAACTGGAAGGGCAGCTAAAGCTGTTACAGGAGAAGCTGGTGTCAGGTGAGGCTGATACAGATCTGCTGGATAGCTGTGTAACCAGTGATGAGGACAGTAACTCGGAGGTGGCCGGACTCCTGGCCCTAAAGCAGAAAATTCTAAAGAGGACAGATTCAATCTCTTCTATACAGACATTTGGTGAGCTTGGTTCTGGTGGATCATGTCCTAGCACACCTCAAACACCCAACATTTCCCTCAGTGATGTGAACCCTCTTAGCAGTTTACATCAGAGCAATTCTATATCCAAGGATTATGGTACCCCCATTTTAAAGGGACCAGTTGAGTCATTGCCTGATTCTTCTAAATTTGGTGAAGGTATAGAGGATCACATTCCGTATGAGAATCTACCAGACGCCACTGGAACATTTGACAAAATCAGAGACCTTATAAATAAAGTCAGAACTATGAAAAAGAAAAAGTAATTCTTAAATTGCAGAAAGTGATCAGAATTAAACATTGATCACAAATTGATGACACAATTTCATACTTTTATACTGTTCATATTTTGCAGCAATTCATTCATGATAAAATGTTGTATCAAATCTTATGTTTTATGTAGTTGCAACAATTTAAGTCTTTTATGCAAAAAGGTTTGAAAGGAACTGTAAAAATACTTTTTTGCTGAACAATTTCTTCAGCATGTAAAATTTTAACATAAGAAGAATGCCACCAATGCTGTTAATTCCATCTCCAAAGTAACTAGTTGCAGGCATTTACTGAATTGTGACTTCGTTTTCATCCCATCATTATTTTAAAGAGTAGACTTAACTGGAATTGCTTATGAAAGAAATTTTAGTGGAATAATTTTAAAAAAAAGACAACCCCAAAAGATTGATACATGCAACTATTTGATAAATAACTTCAATATTCTAATATTTGGGAATTGTCATTTTTAGCTCTACTGGTCAGAGACCAGGTTAGCTTATGCGATAGTAATGCGTCCGTCGTCCGTCTAGCTGTCCGTCTGTCTGTAAACAATTTTTCAAAATGCTACCCCAACAGTTTTGGTCTGATTTCAATATAACTTGGCATACAAGTAGACTACACGAAGATACATAATTCTGTATATTGGTCTTTTATATGCTAGCTTTAGACGTGACGTATTATGTTACAGGCTACGTGTCCGTCTGTCTGTCCGTCCATCTGTTAGCTTTTCTCGTGTCCGGCTATAACTTAAATACAATTAGGCCTACAGTTATCAAACTTTGTCAACTGATACATCTTGGGTAGAAGGTGTGTCGCGCATAAAAAGTAGGTCGCTCTGACCTATAATAAAAAAGTTATAGCCAAATATGGAAAAATTATTGAAAATTGCATGACAAATTAGAGAGTAATTAATGAGTTTAGAGTGAGGAGCTAACTGGTAGGACATCTCTGATCAAGCAGGTGTTATCTATATCCCTTGGGAATTGGGGAATGGGTCGGCCTGTTGGATTAAAAAATAGCTTTTGTTGGCTAGCCTAAGTTTTATTAAAATGAATTTGATGAAAAGTAATTAAAACTAATTTGATATTGCATAATAAACTAATCTGATATCATATAATATTATCAATTTAAAAACCAATTTTATAGGGGTCGGGTGGAATCAGCATGTCCATTTGTCCATATGAATTGCATATTAAAACTTGTTTTACATTAAATCTCAAAAAAATTATTGAGTATTTTATATGTTTTAAAAATGTTTTATTGAAGATAGTGTAGATCCATTTATTGAGTAGACAAGCATCCAGTCAAAGATTAATTAATGAGTTCAATGTAGGATTAGGCTAGCTGTCTCAATTATTTCTTTAGCACATCTCTGATCAAACAGTCTTATCTGTATCCTTTGGGAATTAGACGGAAGAACCACTGGTCAGTTTATAGCATAATGCATTTGATGGCCAGCCTTTTATTTTCAAAATTAATTAATCATAGATTAAGTTGTTAAGAATAATTTGATATTGTTTAATTTGATGGGCATTTGACAAGGTCTAACAGAACCAGTATAGAAAACTATCAATGATGTAATATTTGTTATAATTAATGCCTTCACCACAAACGATGGATAAACAAATATTTTAATGAATGGGAAAAAATCATGGAAATCTTAGAATCAAGGTTGACATGATTTTTTTTGCACTCTAACTGTTTAAGATAATTGTAATTTTTTTGACTGGCATATCATTCTGTGGCGTGGCACTTTATTGATTTTGTAAACGGTGTTGCAGTGGCTACTAAAAATAATCTAAGAAATTTTTGTTAAATACTTTCAAAATGCTACTCCTCCTACAATTTTGGTCTGATTTCAGTATAATTTGGCACACAAGTAGACTACACTAAGATACATAATTCTGTAAATTGGTTTTTGATGTCAATGATGGTGTTGCCATGGTTACTAAAAATAGAAATTTTGGTGAAATATTTTCAAAATAATACTCCTCTTACAGTTTTGGTTTGATTTAAATATTACTTGGCACACAAGTAGACTACACTAAGATACATAATTCTTTATATTGGTTTTTGTTAGCCCACCTGAGCTGAAAGCTCTGTCTTTCTGTCTTTCTGTCTAGCTTTCTGTCTGTTAACTTTTCACAGTATCATCTTCTTCTCAAGAACTTCTGGGCCAATTTCAACCAAACTTGCCACAAAGCATCCTTGGTGAAGGTTGTTAAAATGAAGAGCAGTGCCCTCATTCAAGGGGAATTAATTCAGAAGTAATGAAAATTTGGTGGTTTGTTTTAAAAATCTACTAAAAAACCGCTGTGCCAGGAAAGATGACCCTTATAGGTAAACATCCTCAGGTAGTTTAGATTCAATTTTTATTCAATTCATGACCCCCAGGGGTTGGGCGGGGCCACAATGGGCGACCAAAGTTTTACATAGAAATATGTATGAAAATTCTTTTAAAATCTCCTCAAGAATAACAAAGTTTTGATTGATCATATTTATTTGGAAGCATCCTCAGGTAGTGTAGATTCAACTTTGTTCAAATCATGACCCCCAGGAGTTGGGAGGGGCCACAATGGTCGACCAAAGTTTTACATGGAAATATATAGGAAAATTATTTTAAATCTTCTCAAGAATAACAAAGCCTTGATTGATCGTATTTACATAGAAGTTTTACATAGAAATATACATGTATAAGAAAATTCTTTAAAAGTAATCTTCTCAAGAACAGCAAAGCCATGACTGGTCATATTTTTATGGGAGCATCCCCAGGTAGTGTAGGTTATATTTATATGGAAGCATCCTCAGGAAGTGTAGATTCAAGTTTGTTCAAATCATGACCCCAGGGGGTTGGGCGGGGCCACAGTGGCTGAACATAGTTTTACATAGAAATATATAGGAAAATTCTTTAAAAATCTTCTCCAGAATAGCAAAGCCATGATTGGTCATACATGTATTCATATGGAAGCATTCTCAGGTAGTATAGATTCAAGTTTGTGCAAATCATACCGTCTCTACTTTAAGGAATGGTTGGGACTACTTTTGGGTTTAATCTTTTCAATGATAAACTAATTTCTGCTTTTTATTAAAGAATTAAAACAACGTTAGATTATTTAATATCAGATACTCAATCAGGATTTATGAAAGTATAGGTCCATGAATGCATTGCCATGACTTAATCCAACACAGCTTAAAAATTCTGTAAAATTTTATTAAAAAAGCCTTTGATTCAATTTCATGGACATTTACATATAAAGTTTTGAAGTATTTTGGTTTTGGTTCAAAGATTATAAGAGATTTAATTTTAATTTTAAAGCTTCTATTTTACAAAGTGGATTTTTTGCTGTTTTAACAGTTTGCAAGTCCCAACTGTTTCTATATTTATTTTCCTTTGTTATAAATAAGTGAATTAAAGGTATTGTGGTAGATAATAAAGAACATAAATTATCACAGTATGCTGATGACACTTTTCTTGAGATGGTTCACAAAAATCCCTTTTTGCTGCCCTTGATACCATTGATTTTTATTCAAAATTTTCAGGATTGAAAATTAACATATCAAAAACTAAAATAGTGTGGATTGGATCAAAAAAGTATTCAAAAGAAGTTTTCCATCACACAAGGTGGAAACTAGAATGGGGAACTACAACTTTCAACTTATGTTTCAATTCTCAGTTCATCTTAAAGAAATTGTTGATATTAATTATGACTCACAACTACCTAAAATAAGAGCTTTGATTAAACAATGGAAGCTCCTAACTCCAATTGGTTGCATAACTGTTGTTAAGACTCTTATCCTACCTAAGCTTAATCATTTATTTATTTCTTTGCCATCTCCTAGAAAACAGTTTTTAGTAGATTTGCAAAAAGACCTTTTTGAATTTATATGGAAGTCCAAATCGGATAAGATGTCTGTCACACAAGACTATCTTTCTGTTTAAAAATGGTCGATTAATTTTATTATTGCTTTAAATCTTCTTGGATGAAAAGGTCTCAAAAACAAAAGCCATGGATGGATTTTTTTTTTTGCAGTGAATGGAAAAGATGTTATTGAGAAGTTATTTCGTTTTGGTAATCTGTTTATTTTAGAGCATTTACTTCCTAAAAACAATGCTTTCTGGCAAGATGTATTAAAATCATGGCTGGAAGTCATGAAGTGTTTAAATAATTGTAAAAGTGTAAAAATTATTTTTTCAAATATCCCGGTGTGGTACAATTCTTATATCCTGGTTGGCAAACGGTCTGTATTTATCAAAAATTGGTATGAGAAAGGTATTAGAGTAATTGGAATTTTTTAGATAGCGGTTTTATGCTTTGATTTTTACAAAAAAAATTTTGCCTCTCACAAACAGATACAAATAAGCAGATTATGCAATATAATAGTGAAACTGCAGTATCAAAATATTTGAAAAGTATGTCTATTGACAAATCTTTATCCACAAAATCTTTCAATACACTTATGCCATTTTATTATGAATTGTTGTTACAGTTAGAAAAATGCACTAAGCCAATATACTCCATTTTAAACACAAATAGTGTTAAACCTACATTTACATCAAAATGGAATTCCATTTTGAGTATTTATGGGCAGTGTAATTTTGAAATACATGATGTTTTTAAAGTTTGTTTTAAAGTAACAAGTGATACAGCTGTTCAATGGCTGCAGTTTAGAATACTGCATAGGATTCTTCCTGTAGGTTATTAAAAAGATTAATATTAAAACCATATAAGAATGAAAGTGAAACATTCATGTATTTTTATTTTGTAATAATATTTTGTCATTGTGGAGTAGTCTAAGCCAACATATATATAGAACTACTTCAAAAAGGGTTGGATTTAACATTAATAATGTTATATTATTCCATTGACAAAAAATAATAGAGTTGTAAATTTTATTATACTATACACTAAACAATATATATTTACTTGTTTGATGCAGAAGAAAATGCCAAATATCAGCTCTTATGTCATCTAAGAATCAAATATAATGTTGAAAAATTTGCTTCAATCCAAAAGAACAAAATTGTGTATTTTAATTCCTTATGGTCTACATGGAAACCAGTTTTTGATGAGTGACAGTTCAAATGTCATTTACTATTGTTATTGTCTTTCTCTTTTTTCTTTCTTTTTTTAAATATATAAAAGAATATATATGTATTTAATAATTTGGATAATATATGCACAATGTTATAAGGCGTTGGAGGAAATAGTGACAAATTGAAATTACATGTATTTTCTTTTTTTTTCTCTCTCTCTTCTAATATTATTTATAGAAGGATAGTGGATAGTGTGAAAGGGTGAGTGTGTGTGTGTGTATGGCATAAATGTAAATATGTTTCAGTTATCTCTTTGTTTATTATGAGAAAAAATATAAATTAAAAAAAAAAAAAAAAAAAAATTCTGCTTTTTTGGTAGCCACAACACTCAGGTGAGCGATGTGGCCCATGAGTCTCTTGTTTTCCATGAATGCATTGCCATGGTAACTAAAATTAAAAATTCTGTAAAATTTTATTAAAAGCTGCTCCTACAGTTGTACCAATGTTTTACATAGAAATATATAAGGAAAATTCTGTTAAAAATCTTCTATTATTTTCCTTTGTTAGAATGACAAAGCCATTATTCATTATATTTATATGGAAGCATGTTTGTTGCAGGTGACCAGTGATTAATCATACAAGTTTGTTATTTCTTGCAAAAAAAGTTTGAAAAAAAATGCCCAGGGCAAATGGAAAATAGCTTGAGGGATCTTGAAAACGATGGACTTGCAAAATTCTTTGCCGACCAAAGTTATTACTAGAAATATATAACAAAAAATTCTTTAAAAATTTCTATTTTAATTTTTGGGAATTGTTTATTTTCTAAAAAATAGCAAATCCATGATTGGTCATTTTGGACTACTTTCTGGATTTAAACTTTACACATAAAAAGCCATTTTAACTAGTCCTACAAAGCATCCTTGGTGCTCAGGTGAGTTCGATGAAGGCCCACACCCTGGGCCTCTTGTTGTGTATTTCTTGCAGTAAAAAAGTTTGGAAAAAAAATGCCCAGGGCAAATGGAAAATAGCTTGAGGGATCTTGAAAACGATGAGACTTGCAGGAAATTCTTTGCTCAATTCCTGAGCTATCTACTCAGTTACATATTCAATAATAACAAAGGTTCGATACATGCTCCTATCTGACAAATATTTCAATATTTTAATTTTTGGGAATTGTTTATTTTTTTTTATTAATACCGGTTTTTAGCTCACCTGAGCCGAAGGCTCAAGTGAGCTTTTCTGATCAAATTTTGTCCAGCGTCCGTCTGTCTGTCTGTCTGTCTGTAAACTTTTCACATTTTCAACTTCTTCTCAAGCACCACTGGGCCAATTTCAACCAAACCTGCCACAAAGCATCCTTGGGTAAAGGGGATTCAAGTTTGTTCAAATGAAGGGCCACACCCTCATTCAAGGGGAGATAATTGGGAATTATTGAAAATTTGGTGGCATGTTTTAAAAATCTTCTTCTCAAGAACCACTATGCCAGGAAAGATGAAACTTATGGGGAAACATCCTCAGGTAGTGTAGATTCAAATTTGTTCTAATCATGACCCCCGTGGGTAGGGCGGGGCAAAAATGGCCGACCAAAGTTTTACATAGAAATATATCTTTTAGGAAAATTCTTTAAGAATCATCTTTTCAAGAATAGCAAATCCATGATTGGTTTTGGGACTACTTTTGGATTTAAGCTTTTCAATAATAAACCAATTTCTACAAAGCCATTTTTCCTATTTATATGCCACAGTGCTCAGGTGAGCATAGAAATATATAGATGTGACAAAGCATAATTCATCATATTTATATGGAAGCATGGGCCTCTTGTTTTTAAAAAATAGGAGGAAATGTTTGTTGCTGGGACATGATGTAGAAAGGACCAATGTTTTATTCGTACCCTCAGTTTTTGTGTATTTTTACTTATATAGCTTTAAAAATCTTCTTCTCAAGTAAAAAAGTAGCCTAAAGGAAAATGGCCGACCAAAGTTTGAAATATATAGGTTCTTTAAAAATCTTCTTCTCAAGAATGACAAAGCCATAAAGTTCTTTGCTCAATTCCTGGTCCAGATAGCTCAGTTACATATTCAACAAAAACAAGTGTTTGATACATGCTCCTATCTGATAAATATTTTGATATTCTAATTTTTGGGGATTGTCTTTTTTTTAAAGAGTGACCAAAACCATCATTTTAAGGAATGGGAGCAAAGTGTTTGTTCCTGGGACATGATATAGAAAGGACAAATAGATTATTCGTACCTCAGTTTTCAGCTCACCTGAGCCGAAGGCTCAAGTGAGCTTTTCTGATCAAAATTTGTCCGTTGTCTGTCATTGTTGTCGTCGTTGTAAACTTTTCACATTTTCGTGTTCTTCTCAAGAACCACCGGGCCAATTTCAACCAAACTTGCCACAAAGTATTTTTAGGTGAAGGGGATTCAAGTTTATTCAAATGGAGGGCCATGCCCTCTTCCAAGGGGAGATAATTATGAATTAGTGAAAAATTAATGGCATTTTTAAAAAATCTTCTTCTCCATAACCACTGGGCCAAGAAAGATGAAACTCATTGGAAGCGTCCTCAGGTAGTGTAGATTCAAATTTCTTCAAATCATGACCCCCGGGGGTAGGATGGGGCCACAATGGCCGATCAAAGTTTTACATAGGAGTATACTGTATAGGGAACATCTTTAAAAATCTTCTTCTCAAGAACCACTGGGCCAGGAAAGATGAAACTCAGGTGGAAGCATGTTCAGGTACTGTAGATTCCAAGTTTGTTCAAATCATGACCCCCAGGGGGAGGTTGGGGCCACAATGGTCAATCAAAGTTTTACATAGGAGTATACTGTATAGGGAACATCTTTAAAAATCTTCTTCTCAAGAACCACTGGGCCAAGAAAGATGAAACTCATGTGGAATCAACCTCAGGTAGTGTAGATTCAAGTTTGTTCAAATCATGACCCCCGGGGGTAGGGTGGGGCCACAATGGCCGATCAAAGTTTTACATAGGAATATATAGGTAATAATCTTTTAAAAACCTTTCTCTCAAGAACCACTGGGCCAGGAAAGATGAAACTCATATGGAAGCGTCCTCAGGTAGTGTTCATTCAAGTTTGTACAAATCATGACCCCCAGTGGGAGGTTGGGGCCACAATGGTCGATCAAAGTTTTACATAGGAGTATATAGGGAACATCTTTAAAAATCTTCTTCTAAAGAACCACTGAGCCAGAAAAGATGAAACTCATGTCAAATCATCCTCAAGTAGTATGGATTCAAGTTTGTTCATTCATGACCCCAGGGGGTAGGGTGGGGCCACAATGGCTGATCAATTTTTCACATAGGACTAGATAGGGAAATCTTTTAAAATCTTCTTCTCCAGTACTTCAAAGCCATGATTAGTGATATTAATGTGGAATCATCCTCAGTCATATGCTGTATTAATATGAGGGCATTCTCAAGTAGTATTAAAATTCAAGCCCACCCACCCCCCTTCAGTAAACTTTTCAGTTCTGATCTGATTTGTGCTTTTTCCTACTTGATTTGCTCAGGTGAGCGATGTGGCCCCTGGGCCTCTTGTTATGTATTTCTTGTCGTAAAAGTTTGGAAAAAAGTGCCCTGGGCAAATGGAAAATAGCCTGAGGGATCTTGAAAACGGTGAGACTTGCAGGAAATTCTTTGCTCAATTTCTGGCCTAGATAGCCCAGTTACATATTCAACAACCCTTACGACTTGATACAAGTGTTCCTATCTAACGTCATTTTGAAAAATACAAGGAAAAAGCTTGTTGCTTAGACATGATATAGAAAGGAGCAATAGACTATTCGTATCCTCAGTTTTTGTGTATTTCTTGCAGTAAAAAAAAAAAGTCTTGAAAAAATGCATCAGGCAATTGGAAAATAGCCTGAGGGACATGATATAGAAAGGACTAATATATTATTCGTACACTCATTATTTTTTTTGTATTTTTTTTGTATTTCTTGCAGTGAAAAATTTTGGGGAAAAAGGCCCCTTGGAAAATAGAAAATAGCGTGAGGGATCTTGAAAACGGTGAGACTTGTAAAAAATATTTCAATATTCTTATGTTTGGGAATTAACTTTTTTTTTTGACCAATATCGTCTTTTTGAAAAATAGGTGGAGAATGTTTGTTGCTGGGACATGATATAGAAAGGACCAATAGATTTTTCGTACCCTCAGTATTTTTGTATTTCTTGCAGTAAAAAAGTTTGGGGAAAAAACCTCGGGCAAATGGAAAATAGCCTGAGGGATCTTGAAAACGGTGAGACTTGTAGGAAATTATTAGCTCATTTCCTTGCCCAGATAAGGCAAACAGGGGTGGATCCACAATTTTTGAAAGGGGGGGTTCCAGGGTTGTTCCCCTCTTACCCCCCCCCCCCCACCCCAAATACATACTCTCAAGCAAAGATTCACAGACTTGTATGGAAATATCTAAGGTTGTGCTAAATACTATCTTTGTTTTATGGCCTTTTTTTTTTTTTTTTTTTTTTTAAAGCGTACCTCCAGTACGAACAAAACAACATATACAAAATAAACAAAACAAAACCAAAAACAAAAAAAAACACGTTTCACAAACTACGGAAGCCTTAAAATTGAATGGATTTGTTATGTATCATTTCCGAAGAGTATAAAGAATTTTAAGAATTTGAAAAACTTTTTTGGGGGTGGGATGCGGGTGGGCTTTAAAACAGAGTTACATGTTAGTTCCTTCAATAGATCTAGATATGATAAAAAACGGTACAAGTTTAGCTAACACAGCCAAAGATCGCGGGAATCCAATATCATATTAAACTTCGCATGTTACATACAAGATCTAGATATATAAAAATAAGTAGAATATTTTCTACCATTCTCTCATGAAAAAGTATAAGAGGAAACTTAATGTGTGAGAATCTCTGTATTCAATAAATAAGTGGGACGTACAAATACAAGTGTATATAATCTGGGAAAATGTTTTATCCCCTCCCACTCTCCAAAAAATAAAGGGGGGGTTCCAACCCCCGGAACCCCCCCCCCCTCTCTGGATCCGCCAATGGCAAATACAAAATAAACAATTCCAAAAGATTAAAGCATGCTGCTATTTGACAAATAATTCTGTATTCTTATGTATGGGAATTGCCATTTTTTAATTTTTGGACCAATATCCTCATTTTAAAAACTGGAAGCAAGAGTTTGTTGCTGGTAAATAAAATAGAAAGGACCAATAGATTAGATTATTCGTATCCTCAGTTTCTTGTGTATTTCTTGCAGTAAAAAAGTTTTGGAAAAATGCCCCTGGCAAATGGAAAATAGTCTGAGGGATCTTGAAAGCGGTGCGACTTGCAGGAAATACTTTGCTTTAATTCCTGGCCCAGATAACTTAATTACATATTCAATGACATGATACATACTCCTATCTGAAAAATATTTCAATATTTTCATTTTTGTGAATTCTCTTTTCTTTTTCTTTTATTTTACAAATATATTGTACCGTCTTTTTTAAAAATAGGAGCAAAATGTTTGTTGCTGAGACACGATAAAGAAAGGATCAATAGATTATTCGTACCCTCAGTTTTTGTGTATTTCTTGCAGTAAAAAGGTTTGGGGAAAAAATGCCCCGGGAAAAATGGAAAATAGCTTGAGGGATCTTGAAAAGGGTGAGACTTGCAGGAAATTCTTTGCTCAATACGTGGTACACATCACGCAATTTCACAATAAACAACCACAAAAGATTGAAACATTCAACTATTTGACAAATACATGTATTTCAATATTCTTATGTTTGGGAATTTTTAATTTTTGGACCAATACGGTCTTTTTAAAAATTATGTGTAAAATGTTTGTTGCTGGATGTTTGTCTATATGATATAGAAAGGACCAATATATTATATTTGATTTTAATTTATATATTACCCTCCGTTCTTGTGTATTTCTTGCAGTAAAAAAGTTTGGAAAAAAATGCCCCGAGCAAATAGAAAATAGCCTGAGGGATCTTGAAAACGAAGTGACTTGTAGGATATTCTCTTCTCAATTCCTGGCCCATATAAGGAAACTGCTTTAAAAAAAATCCCCAAAGATTGAAGCATGCACTTATTTGACAAATTATTCAATATTCTTATGTTTGGGAATTGCCATTTTTAGCTCTTCTGAGCCAAAGGCTCGAAGAGCTAATGCTATGGCCATTTGTGCGGTGTGCGGTGTGCGTTAACTTTTTAGAATATGGGCTATAACTCAAGAACCCCTTGGCCAATCAGTGTCAAATTTGTCACAGGGTATCCTTGGCCCAAGGGCTACCCTTTATACTAAAATAAGGGTTGGGACCCTTAAACAAGGGGAGATAATCAGGAAAACAAAACAAAAAGTACTGGTTGCTAAAAAATCTTCTCCAGAACCACCAGGCAGATTTTCACCAAACTTGCATACAAGGATCAGGATATGTTGAAGATTAAAAATTGTTCAAGGCATCACCCTGGGGCAAAGGGCGTGGTCTCAAAGTCACTTCAAATTTGACCTAAATTTACAAATAATAAAAACGTTTATTTTTGCCTACTATTAGGACTAGGATCATCAAATCTTGTAAGTTGATGCATCTTATGACCACATCATGTTAACTCAAAAGTAGGTCACGCTGACCTACTTTTTAAATTTTGTGGGCATTTGTTTTCAAATTGATTTGAAGGCATATTTTGGACACTTTAAGGCCTATGATCATCAAATTTTGTCAGTTGATGCATCTTGGGTCCTTGAACAACGTCAACTTAAAAGTAGTCACCGTGACCTACTTTTTGAACTTTATGACTAATTCTTTTTAAAACATTTAATCCAATTATTTCAGACACTGAGAGGTTTAGAATCATCAAATCTTGTAAGCTGATGCATCTTGGGACCTTAAAACATAATTATGAAAAAGTAGGTCACTGTGACCTACTTTTTGAATTTTGCAGGCATTTGTTTTCGAATAGTTTAAAAGGCATATTTTGATTATCTTCAGAC
The DNA here is from genome assembly GCF_032062105.1 of Saccostrea cuccullata. Lineage (NCBI taxonomy): Eukaryota > Metazoa > Mollusca > Bivalvia > Ostreida > Ostreidae > Saccostrea > Saccostrea cuccullata. Next base: position 99,957 of record NW_026923346.1, on the reverse strand, counting down.
CAAGGATCATCAAACTTGGTCAGCAGTTGCATCTTGGGACTCTGAAAAATGTCGACCAAAATGTAGGTCACGATGACCTACTTTCAACATTTTGTGGCTATATTTAAGTATATTAGGTATTTATTGGCTTAGAATCATCAAACTTTGTAAGTTGATGCATCTTGGGTTTTCGGAGAATGATGTTGAAAAAGTAGGTCACTGTGACCTACTTTCGACATTTTATGGCTTTATTTAAGTATCTTAGGTATTCGTTGGCTTAGAATCATCAAACTTTGTGAGTTGATGCGTCTTAGGTTTTTGTAGAGTGACGACCAAAAAGTAGGTCACTGTGACCTACTTTTGACATTTCATGGCTTTATTTAAGTATCTACAGTACTAACTGGTTTAGAATCATCAAACTTTGTTGATGCATCTTGGGTTTTTAGAGAATGTCGACCAAAAAGTAGGTCATGGTGACCTAGTTTTGAATATCTCAGGTACTTATTAAGCCATCAAACTTTGTCTGTTGATGTATCTTAGGTTTTCGAAAATCGTTTAAAAAAAATTAGGTTGCAGTATTTCTTGCAGTAAAAAAAGTTTGGGTAAAATGCCCTTGGCAAATGAGGGATCTTGAAAACGGTGAGACTTGCAGGAAATTCTTTTCTTTAATTCCTGGCCCAGATAACTTAATTACATGTTAAACCACCCCAAAAGATTGAAACACGCAACTATTTGATAAAAATTTTAATATTCTACTCTTTTGGAATTGTCATTTTATAGTTTTGGCAAATACCGTCTTTTTGAAAAATAGGACCAAAATGTTTGTTCTCGGAGGATAGGACCAATATTTTCGTGCCCTCAGTTTTTATATATTACTTGCAATAAAAAGTTTGGGAGAGAATGCCCTGGATAAATTGAAAATATCCTGAGGGATCTTGAAAACGGCAAGACTTTGCAGTAAATTCTTTGCTCAATTGCTGTCCCAGATCAAGCAATTACACTATAACCAACCAGAAAAAATTAAAACATGCAACTCTTTGACAAATATTTCAATATTCTTATATTTGGAAAGTGGCTTTTTAAAAAATTTTTGAACAATATCGTCTTTTTGAAAAATAGGAGCAAAATGTCTGTTGCTGAAACATGATATAGAAAGGAATTCTAAATTATTCGTACCCTCAATTTTTGTGTATTTCTTGAAGTAAACAAATTTGGAAAAAATGCCTCGGGCAAATGGAAAATAGCCTAAGGGATCTTGAAAACGGTGTCTTGAAGGGAATTCTTTGCTCAATTCCTGGCCCAGATACCTTAAATACCTAAAATAACCACAAAAGCTTGATATGTGCTCCTATCTGAAAAATATTTCAATATTCTAGTTTTTGGATTTGTCAGTTTCCATTTTGGACCAAATTTATTTTTGGGATATGATATAGAAAGGACCAATATATCATTTTTGTGTATTTCTTGTAGTAAAAATGGAAAATAATGCCTCGGGCAGATGGAAAATAGCCTAAGGGATCTTGAAAACGGTGAGACTTGTAGGAAATTATTAGCTCATTTCCTTGCCCAGATAAGGCAAATACAAAATAAACAATTCCAAAAGATTAATGCATGCTGCTTTTTGACAAATAATTCTGTATTCTTATGTATGGGAATTGCCTTTTTTTATTTTTGGACCAATATCCTCATTTTAAAAACTGGAAGCAAGAGTTTATTGCTGGTAAACAAAATAGAAAGGACCAACAGATTATTCGTGTCCTCAGTTTCTTGTGTATTTCTTGCAGTAAAAAAGTTTTGGAAAAATGCCCCTGGCAAATGGAAAATAGTCTGAGGGATCTTGAAAACGGTGAGACTTGCAGGAAATTCTTTTCTTTAATTCCTGGCCCAGATAACTTAATTACATGTTAAACCACCCCAAAAGATTGAAACACGCAACTATTTGATAAAAACTTTAATGTGGGAATTGTCATTTTATAGTTTTGGCAAATACCGTCTTTTTGAAAAATAGGAGCAAAATGTTTGTTCTTGGAGGATAGGACCAATATTTTCGTGCCCTCAGTTTTTATGTATTACTTGCAATAAAAAGTTTGGGAGAAAATGCCCTGGATAAATTGAAAATATCCTGAGGGATCTTGAAAACGGCAAGACTTGCAGTAAATTCTTTGCTCAATTGCTGTCCCAGATAAAGCAAATATTAAAACATGCAACTCTTTGACAAATATTTCAATATTCTTATATTTGGAAATTGGCTTTTTGTTTTAATTTTTGAACCAATATCGTCTTTTTGAAAAATAGGAGCAAAATGTCTGTTGCTGAAACATGAAATAGAAAGGAATTCTAAATTATTCGTACCCTCAATTTTTGTGTATTTCTTGAAGTAAACAAATTTGGAAAAAATGCCTCGGACAAATGGAAAATAGCATAAGGGATCTGGAAAACGGTGAGACTTGCAGGGAATTCTTTGCTCAATTCCTGGCCCAAATACTTTAAATACCTCTAAAACAACAACAAAAGCTTGCTATATGCTCCTATCTGAAAAATATTTCAATATTCTAATTTTTGGAATTCGTCAATTTTCATTTCTGAGCCAATACTGTCATTTTGAAGAACAGGAGCCAAATATTTATTTTTGGGAATGACATGCGAAGGACCAATATATAATTCGTACCCTCAGTTTTTTGTATTTTTTGTAGTAAAAAAGTTTGGAAAAAATGCCTCAGGCAAATTTGAAAAATAGCCCACGGGATCTTGAAAACGGTGAGACTTGCAGAGAATTCTTTGCTCAATTCCTGGCCCAGATACCTCAAATACCTCTAAAACAACCACAAAAGCTTGATATATGCTCCTATGTGAAAATTATTTCAATATTCTAATTTTTTGGAATTTGTCAATTTTTTTTTCTGGGCCAATACTGTCATTTTGAAAAATAGGAGCCAAATATTTATTTTTGGGACATGATATGCAAAGGACCAGTATATAATTCGTACCCTCAGTTTTTTTTATATATTTTTTATAGTAAAAAAGTTTGGCAAAAATGCCTCAGGCAAATGGAAGGTAGCTGAAGGGATCTTGAAGACGGTGAAACATGCAGCGATATTTTTGCTCAATTCTTGGCCCAGATACTTTATATACATTTAAACAACCACAGAAGCTTGATATATGCTCCTATCTGAAAAATATTTCTATTTTCTAATTTTTAGAATTTGTCAATTTTCATTTTGGGACCAATACTGTCATTTTAAAAAACTGGAGCTAAAGATTTGTTTTTGGGATATGATATAAAAAGGAGCAGTATATAATTTGTACCCTCAGTTTTTGTGAATTTCTTGTAGTAAAAAACGTTTGGAAAAAATGCCTCGGGCAAATGGAAAATAGCCTAAGAGATCTTGAAAACGGTGAGACTTGCAGTGAATTCTTTGTTCAATTCCTGGCCAAGATACCTGAAACAACAACAAATGCTTGACATATGCTCCTATCTGAAAAATATTTCAATGTTCTAATTTTTGGAATTTGTCAATTTTCATTTCTCCGCCAATACTGTCATTTTGAAAAACAGGAGCCAAATATTTCTTTTTAGGACATGATATGCAAAGGACCAATATATAATTCGTACCCTCAGTTTTTGTGTATTTCTTCCAGCAAGAAAGTTTGGAAAAAAAATGCCTCTGGCAAATGGAAGGTAGCCTAAGGGATCTTGAAAACGGTGAGACTTGCAGGGATATCTTTGCTCAATTCTCGGCCCAAATACTTGAAATACCTCTAAAACAACCACGAAAGCTTAATAAATGCTCCTGTCTGAAAAATATTTCAATATTCCAATTTTTAGAATTTGTCAATTTTCATTTTGGGACCAATACCATCATTCTAAAAAACTGGAGTTAAATATTTGTTTTCGGAATAAGATATAAAAAGGACCATTAAAGTTTCGAAAAAAAATGCCTCGGGCAAATTGAAAAACAGCAAGGGGGATCTTGAAATCGGTGAGACTTGCAGCGATATCGTTGCTCAATTCTTGGTCCAAATACTTTAAAATACCTCTAAAACAACCACAGAAGCTTGATATATATGCTCCTATCTGAAAAATATTTCAGTATTGCAATTTTTAGAATTTGTCAATTTTCATTTTGGGACCAATTCTGTCATTCCAAAAAAATGGAGCCAAATATTTGTTTTTGGAATGTGATATAAAAAGGACCATATATAAGTTCCCTCGTTTTTGTGCATTTCTTGCAAAAAGATGCCTCGGGCAAATGGAAAATAGCCTAAGGGATCTTGAAATCGGTGAGACTTGCAGCGATATCGTTGCTCAATTCTTGGTCCAAATACTTTAAAATACCTCTAAAACAACCACAGAAGCTTGATACATGTATATGCTCCTATCTGAAAAATATTTCAGTATTACAATTTTTTGAATTTGTCAATTTTCATTTTGGGACCAATTCTGTCATTCCAAAAAAATGGAGCCAAATATTTGTTTTTGGAATGTGATATAGAAAGGACCAGTATATATAATTTGTTCCCTCAGTTTTTGTGCATTTCTTGCAGTAAAAAAGTTTGGAAAAATAAGCCTCGGGCAAATGGAAAATAGCCTAAGGGATCTTGAAGACGGTTAGAGTTGCAGGAAATTCTTTGCTCAATTCCTGGCCCAGATACCTTAAATACGTGTACCTCTAAAAACCCACAAAAATTTTATATATTCTCTAATCTGAAAAATATTTCAATATTCTAATTTTTTAGAATTTGTCAATTTTCTTTTCTGGGCAAACACTGTAATTTTGAAGAAACAGGAGCCAAATATTTATTTTTGGGACATGAGATGCAAAGGATCAATACAAAATGCGTACCCTCAATTTTTAATATATTTTTGTAGTAAAAAAGTTTGGAAAAAATGCATCTGGCAAATGGAAGATAGCCTAAGGGATCTTGAAAATGTGAGACTTGCAGGGATATCTTGGCTCAATTCCTGACCCAGATATCTTAAATACCTTTAAAACAACCACAAAAGCTTGATATATGCTCCTATCTGAAAAATGTTTCAGTATTGCAATTTTTAGAATTTGTCAATTTTCATGTTGGGACCAGAACTGTTACTCTAAAAAACTGGAACCAAATATTTGTTTTTGGAATATGATATAGAAAGTACCAGTATATAATTTGTACCCTCAGTTTTTGTGTATTCGTTGCAGTAAGAAAGTTTTGGGAAAAAAAGCCTCCGGCAAATGGAAAATAGCCTAAGGGATCTTGAAAATGGTGAGTTTTGCAGGGAATTATTTGCTCAATTCCTGCCCAAATACCTCAAAAATAACCATAAAAGCATGATATATGCTCCTATCTGAAAAATACTTCAACATTCCAATTTTAGGAATTCTTCAATGTTCATTTCTGAGCCAATACTGTCATTTTTGAAGAACAGGAGCCAAATATTTATTTTTGGGAATGACATGCGAAGGACCAATATATAATTCGGACCCTCAGTTTTTTTGTATTTTTTGTAGTAAAAAAGTTTGGAAAAAATGCCTCAGGCAAATTGAAAAATAGCCCACGGGATCTTGAAAACGGTGAGACTTGCAGAAAATTCTTTGCTCAATTCCTGGCCCAGATACCTCAAATACCTCTAAAACAACCACAAACGCTTGATATATGCTCCTATCTGAACATTTCAATATTCTAATTTTTTGGAATTTGTCAATTTTTTTTTCTGGGCATTTTGAAAAACAGGAGCCAAATATTTATTTAATTATAATTTCATTTCATTTTTCACTAAGGTTTGTGAAAAAAACTCTCACAAGATTCGAACTCTATTCAACGCTCAAGGTTGGGCATAATACTGAACCCGTTTTTTCTCTTAATTAACCTGAACATGTTAACTACTACCCTACGATGCCTTTTTGTCATCAATGAATGTAAGAGTGCTTTTAATAGGTAAATCGTTTTGTTGAATTAAATATCTTTCCATAAATATTCGCTTTTTATATTGAATGGTTTCAGACTCCAATTTTTTGAAACGTAAAATTATAGATTTTACATTTACTTTTCAATCTTTTAAACATCAATGTGGAATGGAGACTTGACCCATTTATAATACCCATTTTCCGGTAAATATGCGTAACTGCATGTCAACTTAGTAAAATGTCAATTAAGTCATGCAATGAAATAGATGAAAAAACGTGTTAAATATGACGTAACTGACAACATAATTTTAGAAAAATATAATGTCTCTTCCTTTTATAATGCATTTGCAGACTGAATTATAAGCTATAATTTCAGATTCAGTCATTGTCTTTTATTTAAACGAAGTTTATCAATTTGTCCTCCAATATAAGATACATGAACATGCTTAACTTTGGTTTCATCATGCTTTTTTTCAAAATCTATACCTAGTATAGACATTGAAAAATTGCTTCGTAGGTTTAGCCCCCCCCCCCCCCCACACACACACACACACACTTTCCACAGGCAAGTCGCAGTATAAGTTAAAAATGGTTTGTAGTGTTTTGGAAAAAAAAAATTGGTACTGAAGTTCGAACTCTTTCCTTTTTTTTTGAACGTATTAAAAATTCTTACACTACCCCCCCCCCCCCTTTAATTTGCTTCCGACGCCAATTCATTATTATATATTTGTATACTCACTAGTTTGCCACTATTGTCTTTATTATTAAAGGCCTCTAAAACACAAAGAGAAGCATATAGGAAACTGAAGTAAAACTTTCGGCTTATTACAATTTAATGATTTTTCTAGCTCATCATAATCAAAGGTGTGTTGTAATCTCAGTGATATTTTTATCATAACAGTCCACAATAATGAATTTGTTGTGTATAGTAAAATTAATGTTCGGTAATGTCTGGCAACTTTTAGTGATCTTGTAACTTTTTTTACATTAATTTTGTTAATTTCTGAACAGCATAACTTGGGACATCGCCCATGTTTAATGTTGAAAATGATGGCTTAATAGTTATTAACGAAATTGTATCTGTTGATGATGGCATTTCATGTGGTAGAAAATGACTAAGAGTTTATTTTCTTAACAATATAGCGAATGTTTCGGCAAAACTGCTTACAAAAATATCTTTTTGCAATCAAAATTCTATGCAAATTGAATTCAACCAGAGTCTATTTTTTAAAATGTGCATTGGTTTGGTGGATATTTGTGCATTCTTGTAGTCATTTTTCAAATATTACTTACAAAAGAGTTCGCAAAATTACTTTAAAAAGATGAATAATGATTGTTATGAATGGAGTGCAAGCGCATTTGGAAATAAATCCCGTTATCTTATTTTATATCTGTCCGTTACAGATTGGGGGGGGGGGGGGGTAATACACAGGCACCAGACGTTTCTTATTTTTCGTTAATGAGAAAATATATAGACATACCTGATAATAAACCCTTGGTTGATTATTAGGTATGTGTATACATGTGTATATTTTTTTATAAAAAGAAAAATAAGTAACGTCAGATGCCTGTGGTTCAATATTATTTTGCCTAGTTTTGATACGTTCATTCTTATTAAGATGCACCCCATGGATAAAAAGGTTAAACACTGGGGAATTTCTGCATTAAATAAGAAGCCACCCACCCCCAACGGAATAGACCTTTTTGAGGAGGTGTAGTCACAGGGGCCAGTGATTATTAGTATATTTACTTTTTATGTATTAATTAGATAAATATATGATTATATACAAATACGAAGCAAGAAATATTCCTTTTTGTGTATTTAGTGAAGAGGTAAAATCAAACATAGTATTACCGACCCCTGTGGACGCAGTTTATCAGGAGGATTGTTGCTGCATGTTAATTTTGTGTGGAGGTTTTCTCCTCCACCCCAACCTAAACTTACATTCAAAAATATTGCTATTGGGCCTTGTATTGTTAGAATCGCACAAAATACGACTGGACACATACTTCTATTAAACTGATAATGTCATACCTGGTTATCAATTATCCATTATCAAGTCATGTCTGTGTTTACAATCACATTATTTTTATTGTCCTATATGACGTTACGTCACGTTATACCAATTATGACGTTCCGTTCACACTTTCTACTAAAACAATGGCATACTGCAAACTCTCTTAAACAAAAAAGTAAAATAGATATCAAAAAAAGAAAAACAGTTCTATAAAGCTTGAAGTCTATACTATCTATTAACAAAATTTCATTAATTTTTTAGATGAGGCATTTTTTGACCATTCGTGGGCTTATCTCTTTATTGGTTTTACTTTCTAGGACATTGCATTAGTTTCACATTAAGTCAATAACTGAGGTTAGTAAAATTGAAGGGATGCTACAGCCACAAAATACCTCCACCCCTAAACCTTGTAAACTGAAAGATACAGAAAGCAGACCATGTCAGAACTGTAACAGCTCTCAAATTATTCAGAAACTGACAAAGTCTCTTACTGATCTTTCTGAGGAAGTTGCCAGACTGAAAAGGGAGTTGCATTCTCTTCGGAACAAAAACACTCAATCAGTAGATGCAACTACTCAAACAAGGGAACCACCAAGAAAAACTAAAGCCATTGATACGCGGGACATTAAGGATAATCATGAACAAGGCGTGTCAAGACATACTCAGTGTACTAAAGTTGAGACAAGGGAATTCTCAACTTCTACAGAAACCTTGCCAGCCCAAAAAGAACAGAAAACCTTCAACAGACCAAAAAAGAACCATAACCTGACGACCGATGTTCCATCTGGAAAATGTGTTCTAATAATAGGGAGCTCGATCTTACAGCGAATCCGTACCCGTGGATTGCTGAAAAATGTTGCAGTCCGTACAAACAGAGGGGCTCAGTTGTCCGATATTAGACGGATTCTTCTGGGAATTGATCTAACACCATTCCAGTCAATCGTCATCCTTGCCGGTGGAAATGATGCTTCCAACAACAGAGATATTGAGACAAGTGAATGTGATCTCACCGAAATTGTGCTTGATATCCAAAGGAGATCGCCATGCACCGAAATTTATATCTCGGAGATACCACCACGAAGAGATACCAGTGTATCCCAAATAAATGAAATCATCAAATTTTTGTCTCACTCCGAAATATGTTCCAATCCTCGGATCTGTTCTGGAAGGATGGGATCCATTTATCCGACAGGGGAACATCAACACTTCTGAAAGCGTATGATGCTCACGTTCGGATAATTAAAACGCGTCGTTCAAATGACACACAAAATATACCTGAAAATATGAATGTGTTTCTACTGTGGTGAATCTGGCCATTCCTCCCAGAATTGTCGGCACGGATTTAAAATCGTCTGCTGGAACTGCCACTCCCCAGGTCACAAAGCAAAACACTGTTCGTATTAGGAATTCCGCAAAGAAGAAAATGCCGAACAATCTACCCTCTTAAATTCAATTCCCTTTAGTGTTTTAAACAATCTCTGTGACGAATGTGGTGAAAAATCATGCAAATGTTCTTATATCTGTAGTGCATGCAATATCAAAGATCAATCAGCAGGATCAAATGTAGCTAAAAATTTAATGTCTCCTTCACAGTCAGTCAGTAACTGTAATGTAAATCCTGTAAAAAAAAGTATTTCATGTGAAACCATGTACATCCTCCATTACTAAATCACCAAAACAAATTCTTAATTCAACAATTTCTACAAATATTGACCAATCACAAAAGGAAAAATCAAATAAATATTTAAACAATTTCGGACTCGTCAAGAAAGGTCTTAGATTTGGGAATCTAAATATATGTCACATCATGCCAAAAATTGACCAACTTAAAATTCTTTTATCAGGATATCGCTGTATGGATGTATTTGGTATCTGTGAAACATTTTTAAATGAGCAAACAGACAACTGTGTGTTAGATACTGAAGGATTTAATTTTGAAAGAAAAGATAGATTATTGAAATCAGTAGGAGGATTAATGGTCTATGTTTCCAAAAATTTACATTACAAACGTAGAAATGATTTTGAAATAGGTAACATTGAATCAATATGGCTTGAAAGAACAAAGTACGGTATTAGCAGTAATTCGCCGAAAATAATATGATATTTTAATATTCTTTGTACACTTTTTTGATGTTATCCTTTGAAGTAAGGAAGATGCGAACTAAATTCTACAGGCACAAAAATGACGTAATTTTTAACTATGACGTCACTAATGCGCGCTAAACATGGAATGGTTGTGTAAAATCGTTGAATTATATTGAAAAATGAGCAATCTTTGCTAAAATTAGACCCTTTCACATGCAACAACCACTTTTATACTCCGCATATAAGTTCATCATTACATATAACAGTTACACTATTAAAATAGTGTTGGTTGTCACCTGTGATCAATATGAATTTTGCAAAAATTAACATACGGAAAAAAGATATTTTACCGACACAATTTTCCTGATATTGATAATAATGACGCATAATTGATACAGATTGAGATTTTCTGATTTTAAGTACCATCACTGGATATCGTAAACTATTAATACCTATGAATATGAATAAAATATTTTGAAAACAAAGAATAAATGGTACCTAAAGATGCCGCTTGTACTTATGCTGTTTGTACATCATCTGCACAAGTGTACAGACTATAATGTCTGTGGGTTGTACATGTAGTATTGAACAACAGTACTAAAATATCCTAGACCTCAATTCATTCGACAAAAATAGCACAATAATATTTTTTTTAATGTAACATTAAAAGTATGGTCCAACTTTAAATATGTTTTAAAGCCTTTTATTGTGAAAAATAAATATTATAATATTCATGATAATAATAAATCTGCAGTAGTTGATAGCAGTTCAACAAAACAATACAAGTAAAATAAAGTTGCAGAATACTATATAGATTAGTAAGCATATTATTAGTCCGAACAGGGGCCTACTACCACACCAAAAATTGATTTATTAAGTCATGCATATTTTGGACACAAAAGCCCCCCCGCTCCCCCTTAAATCCGCCAGCTTTGCAGTGGCATGATATACATATACTGTAGTATTGAACAACAGTACTAAAATATCCTAGACCTCAATTCATTCGACAAAAATAGCACAATAATATTTTTTTTTAATTTATTAAAAGATTAATTTTAAAAAATCGGAAATACCTCAGTATAATTATATTTTCCGAGGGTCTTCCTCAATGTACATGTGTATGTAGTCTTACAAAAGTCATAGTGTGACCTCCGAACAATAATATGACAACCATAAAAAATACTGTACAATAAGATGTATATGCATCGAATACGATAACCTTTTAATGTAACATTAAAAGTATGGTCCAACTTTAAATATGTTTTAAAGCCTTTTATTGTGAAAAATAAATATTATAATATTCATGATAATAATAAATCTGCAGTAGTTGATAGCAGTTCAACAAAACAATACATGTACAAGTAAAATAAAGTTGCAGAATACTATATAGATTAGTAAGCATATTATTAGTCCGGACAGGGGCCCACAACCACACCAAAAATTGATTTATTAAGTCATGTATATTTTGGACACAAAAGCCCCCTCCCCCTTGAATCCGCCAGCTTTGCAGTGGCATGATATGCATATCAAGAAATTCAAATATTACTAGCTAAAACATAAAAGAAAATTCTTGCAAATCACTTCAATACATGTAATTTTTTCTTTAATTGAAGCGGCCTTAGTATAAAATTTTAACATTATTGTTCCATTCCAGGTGTGTAGCAAAGTTATCCTGTTATGGTTGCCTCTAATCATAATCTTCAGAATTTTTTTTTAGGCCTTTATATGAGCATAACGTATTTTCCGCATTCTGCAAGCACTAAAATTGGCGGGAGAGATAATTGTCGTAGAAGAAAATCTCAGCGATTTGGGAATGGCATCTTTAAATAAAAACTTTAAGCGACTAAGGATTGGCAATCTTGAAACGTGCAAAGCCTTCACACTGCGACTGTGAATTAATGTCTCGTCGAAATTCAATGGCGTTTACTTTAATCTGATAATTAAATAAATCAAATATTATAAGTCGTGATTTTTTTTCTTTTTATTGTGAATTGTTTGTTTGTTTTGTTTTGTTTTTTTTTTTGGATAAAAGTCTTAAATTTCTGATCTTACTTAATAAGAACATTGTCAGAAGTTTTTTTTATCAGTCTTTAACTTTCCTTTTTTTTTTTTTTAAAAAAAGTGTAAACACATCGTATAACACACGTGCACTGGTGGGTTGGGGGGGGGGATCCCGCCCTACTATCTTTAGTGACCAAAATATACATGTACATAAAATTAATAAATTTATTGGTTTTACTTTCTAGGACATTGCATTAGTTTCACATTAAGTCAATAACTGAGGTTAGTAAAATTGAAGGGATGCTACAGCCACAAAATACCTCCACCCCTAAACCTTGTAAACTGCAAGATACAGAAAGCAGACCATGTCAGAACTGTAACAGCTCTCAAATTATTCAGAAACTGACAAAGTCTCTTACTGATCTTTCTGAGGAAGTTGCCAGACTGAAAAGGGAGTTGCATTCTCTTCGGAACAAAAACACTCAATCAGTAGATGCAACTACTCAAACAAGGGAACCACCAAGAAAAACTAAAGCCATTGATACGCGGGACATTAAGGATAATCATGAACAAGGCGTGTCAAGACATACTCAGTGTACTAAAGTTGAGACAAGGGAATTCTCAACTTCTACAGAAACCTTGCCAGCCCAAAAAGAACAGAAAACCTTCAACAGACCAAAAAAGAACCATAACCTGACGACCGATGTTCCATCTGGAAAATGTGTTCTAATAATAGGGAGCTCGATCTTACAGCGAATCCGTACCCGTGGATTGCTGAAAAATGTTGCAGTCCGTACAAACAGAGGGGCTCAGTTGTCCGATATTAGACGGATTCTTCTGGGAATTGATCTAACACCATTCCAGTCAATCGTCATCCTTGCCGGTGGAAATGATGCTTCCAACAACAGAGATATTGAGACAAGTGAATGTGATCTCACCGAAATTGTGCTTGATATCCAAAGGAGATCGCCATGCACCGAAATTTATATCTCGGAGATACCACCACGAAGAGATACCAGTGTATCCCAAATAAATGAAATCATCAAATTTGTTTGTGAGGAATACAGTGTAAATTTTGTCTCACTCCGAAATATGTTCCAATCCTCGGATCTGTTCTGGAAGGATGGGATCCATTTATCCGACAGGGGAACATCAACACTTCTGAAAGCGTATGATGCTCACGTTCGGATAATTAAAACGCGTCGTTCAAATGACACACAAAATATACCTGAAAATATGAATGTGTTTCTACTGTGGTGAATCTGGCCATTCCTCCCAGAATTGTCGGCACGGATTTAACATCGTCTGCTGGAACTGCCACTCCCCAGGTCACAAAGCAAAACACTGTTCGTATTAGGAATTCCGCAAAGAAGAAAATGCCGAACAATCTACCCTCTTAAATTCAATTCCCTTTAGTGTTTTAAACAATCTCTGTGACGAATGTGGTGAAAAATCATGCAAATGTTCTTATATCTGTAGTGCATGCAATATCAAAGATCAATCAGTAGGATCAAATGTAGCTAAAAATTTAATGTCTCCTTCACAGTCAGTCAGTAACTGTAATGTAAATCCTGTAAAAAAAGTATTTCATGTGAAACCATGTACATCCTCCATTACTAAATCACCAAAACAAATTCTTAATTCAACAATTTCTACAAATATTGACCAATCACAAAAGGAAAAATCAAATAAATATTTAAACAATTTCGGACTCGTCAAGAAAGGTCTTAGATTTGGGAATCTAAATATATGTCACATCATGCCAAAAATTGACCAACTTAAAATTCTTTTATCAGGATATCGCTGTATGGATGTATTTGGTATCTGTGAAACATTTTTAAATGAGCAAACAGACAACTGTGTGTTAGATACTGAAGGATTTAATTTTGAAAGAAAAGATAGATTATTGAAATCAGTAGGAGGATTAATGGTCTATGTTTCCAAAAATTTACATTACAAACGTAGAAATGATTTTGAAATAGGTAACATTGAATCAATATGGCTTGAAAGAACAAAGTACGGTATTAGCAGTAATTCGCCGAAAATAATACGATATTTTAATATTCTTTGTACACTTTTTTGATGTTATCCTTTGAAGTAAGGAAGATGCGAACTAAATTCTACAGGCACAAAAATGACGTAATTTTTAACTATGACGTCACTAATGCGCGCTAAACATGGAATGGTTGTGTAAAATCGTTGAATTATATTGAAAAATGAGCAATCTTTGCTAAAATTAGACCCTTTCACATGCAACAACCACTTTTATACTCCGCATATAAGTTCATCATTACATATAACAGTTACACTATTAAAATAGTGTTGGTTGTCACCTGTGATCAATATGAATTTTGCAAAAATTAACATACGGAAAAAAGATATTTTACCGACACAATTTTCCTGATATTGATAATAATGACGCATAATTGATACAGATTGAGATTTTCTGATTTTAAGTACCATCACTGGATATGAGAATTTAAAATATTTTGAAAACAAAGAATAAATGGTATTTTTGTACTTATGCTGTTTGTACATCATCTGCACAAGTGTACAGACTATAATGTCTGTGGGTTGTACATGTAGTATTGAACAACAGTACTAAAATATCCTATCAATATTCGACAAAAATAGCACAATAATATTTTTTTTAATGTAACATTAAAAGTATGGTCCAACTTTAAATATGTTTTAAAGCCTTTTATTGAAAAATAAATATTATAATATTCATGATAATAATAAATCTGCAGTAGTTGATGGCAGTTCAACAAAACAATACAAGTAAAATAAAGTTGCAGAATACTATATAGATTAGTAAGCATATTATTAGCTGTTTTGATTTATTAAGTCATGCATATTTTGGACACAAAAGTCCCCCTTACCGCCAGCTTTGCAGTGGCATGATATACATATACTGTAGTATTGAACACCAGTACTAAAATATCCTAGACCTCAATTCATTCGACAAAAATAGCACAATAATATTTTTTTTTAATTTATTAAAAGATTAATTTTAAAAAATCAAATACCTCAGTATAATTATATTTTCCGAGGGTCTTCCTCAATGTACATGTGTATGTAGTCTTACAAAAGTCATAGTGTGACCTCAATTCATATGACAACCATAAAAAATACTGTACAATAAGATGTATATGCATTTTTTTAATGTAACATTAAAAGTATGGTCCAACTTTAAATATGTTTTAAAGCCTTTTATTGTGAAAAATAAATATTATAATATTCATGATAATAATAAATCTGCAGTAGTTGATAGCAGTTCAACAAAACAATACATGTACAAGTAAAATAAAGTTGCAGAATACTATATAGATTAGTAAGCATATTATTAGTCCGGACAGGGGCCCACAACCACACCAAAAATTGATTTATTAAGTCATGTATATTTTGGACACAAAAGCCCCCTCCCCCTTGAATCCGCCAGCTTTGCAGTGGCATGATATGCATATCAAGAAATTCAAATATTACTAGCTAAAACATAAAAGAAAATTCTTGCAAATCACTTCAATACATGTAATTTTTTCTTTAATTGAAGCGGCCTTAGTATAAAATTTTAACATTATTGTTCCATTCCAGGTGTGTAGCAAAGTTATCCTGTTATGGTTGCCTCTAATCATAATCTTCAGAATTTTTTTTTAGATTTTAGTTCTCTCACCATGGAACATTTAGATATCAAAATTTTGCCCCCACTTTTTTCAGACACTGTATAAGCTTTTTACTCAATAATTGTTATTGCCCCCCCCCTCCTGCCCTACACATCCTTTTTATTAATGAGATTAAGGCTGACTGGAAGTAATTGTACGTTTGAAGTTTCCTATTAACTTCAAAACCTACGAGGGAGGAAGGGAAAAATTAAACAAACGAAATCTTCGAAGAAATGAGTATTACTCATTTATGAATTAAAATACGGTCAATATTTGTTATCATGTAGGCTTATTGTTTCAAAATTAGTTTTAAGTAAACTTGTCACTTTACATGAAAGAATAGACTCTCAGAGGGTTCATATGTTGTCTTTTTCTACATATGGAATGTATAGTTTTGCTAAAAGTAAAAGAACACTTTAAAATATGTTGAGTTTTCTGAGTGCCAATTTCTCCGAGACCTTCGTGCACGGTATACGATCTTGTAAGTTGTAAGTTGTTTAAAAAAAATGTACTGAAAGATAAGTTTGAACTTGATTAATCTCACTTCCAAATCAAAGCGCTCGTCAAGATCTTTCAGGGTAAGTTTATTTTATTCTACCGCCGCCCCCTTTCAAAAGCAAAATACTTGCGTACGTCACTGCTATGTCGGCGATTTTCGTGAATAAGAGACAGGACATAACTAAATCAACTTGTATTTAATAATAAGGGATTGAATATGCATAAGATATACCATTTATGATAAAATTTGTGTAATTTAAGGGATTTAATCTAGCTGAAATCATATTTTCCGTTTCGTTCCGCGTTTTAGCAACACCCGGAAAGGGGGGTGCTAATTCGGTAAAAAAAAAAAAGAAAGAAAGAAAGACTTGTTCCCATGCTAGTGGAATTCTGAAAATCTTACAATGGTCAGTGACATTCAGCAGCTTTTGACTTATCTGATCAACCCTTCATCCTTGGATTTTCGGATTAGTAGAGAGTCATACAGATGAAACCAAAACCCTCCCGAATCTTTGTTACGAAGAAAAGCAGATCGTCTTTGCAAGTTGTCAGCAATAAAATGAGTGTTTTGGATTGATGTACACAGATACGGGTATTTCAAAACCTAAATCCAGGTATATCCGTAATGTCCAATGGCATACACAATCACATTCCTTAATTAGTGATCACGAAGTTCATGTACGTAGAAAAAGTCGTATCTACTTTTTATACTTCCACTATCTTTACCAAATATTAGTACATGTTTTTATGTATGATAAAATGCCACCACTTCATAACGTTATGTATTTTGTTCGATAGAAAACGGTATGGCGTGAATTGGGACATACGAGGGCCGTTCAAAAATTACGCGGACTTATTGCACAGAAAAAATATTTGACGACATAATCGGGTAAATGCCACACATAATATAAAAGAATCTATACTTATATGGTCTTCAAAATTTCATATCAAAGTGTTGTAAATTTGTATCAATTTTGAGTTATTTATCAGGACAAATCAATAAGTCACGGAGCAGCAAAATCTTCGACGTCACAGGCAATATAAAAAAAATATGTGATTGAGCTTTCATTTTCTCAACACTTTCCCAAGAGTACCTGTACAGTTTAGTTACCTTATATACTCAACATCGAAACACAATTTCTTGTCAATCTTAAAATCTATTAAACAAGTAAAGAATATTCTTTTTTTTTGTTTTAAAACCAAAAACTGCATGCAGGTATCTATGAGATATAGTGTGATATTGGTGACTCTCAATCACGTTCTTTACAGTCCGGATCAAGTTTTTGTCGATAATCTTCTTCCCATCCTCCTGTATAGGCTTTATACAGAGGCCTAACGGTCTAAAATTTAATTTTGCTATTTGTGGACGAAAGTCGCGAATACCCAAGTTTACTACATGTTTTATAAAGCATATTTTGAATCTATGTTGGGGATATCTCGAGCATTACTCGTAATTTAACAAAAGTGTAGTGCGCCGTCAATTCAGGAGACGTCATTTTCACAGTTGTTTTCACGGGAATCGCATCGGAGAAAAATAACTATATTTCTGTTAGTACTTCAAATATCATATCAGAAATCTAAATACATAACAACAGAACAATTTAAAGATACATTTGAGAAAATTGTCGAAAAATATCGCGAATTATAGAAAATTCATGAGTTAAATTTTGGATTCCGCATGCTTTTGCTTCAAAATTTTTGGCGTGCTCCGTACCTCTACATCAGTGACATCAACATACCGATAATTTTCGTAGATTTTTTTTAAAAATACAGAAATTTTGCCCAAAGTTTATTTAAAATCTTTGAGATACATATTTCTGTGAAATTTCATAACTTTATTGACGTCTGTAAGAGTAAATAATAGCCCAGTCCGCGTAATTTTTGAACGGCCCTCGTACAGAGGAATTACATTTACAATAAGGAAACCAATCTACTACTTCTGAAGGAAAAGCTCGGAACTCAGAAAGGGAAATACCTATTTATGGCTGGGGGAGGGGGGGTGTTCATGGGCCATGCAATTTATGAAAGACCTGTGCTTCCCGGGAAGGGGATTGCAGATAGTTGGTGGTTTTTTTTTTTTTTTTTTTTTTTTTTTTTTTTTTGCTCACTATATATAACATTAATTCCTTAAAATTAAGAAAAGGTATGTTTGGGGATAGGGACTACTAAAATTTCTTAAGCATTTTTTTTTCCAGTTGTGCCCATCCCCCTACTAAAATGACTCCTCATGGACCTATACATATATTACATGTTTAGTATATTCTTTAATTAAAGGAAATACTCGTCTGTATTGTATTGTACATTAACCCTCCAGACTCTTTTCGTTTACTGTGAGAATCATACATACAACACGTTCAATTGTCATAAAAATGAAGATACAAGGAAGTGTCACCAGCAACTTAAACATTTTAAACCTAATAAAATATGCGAAACTGTACTAAATATATTACGAATTAATATGTCATCGGCTAAAAAAAGTGGGGATTCTCAAAGGAAAATCCATGAGCGATTATACATGTACTTATCCGACAAAATTGTCAAAAAGTATTGAATATGTAAACTTACGAGGGTTGTCCCAGAAAACGCGAACATTTTCTTTAGTTTCACTTTGACTATAAATTAAAAAAAATTGGAGTAAATCATTATCAAGTAGTCAGCTAAATAGTAAATCAATAATAGTTTCCGAACAGGTTTTGTAACTTTTTAAAGCGAATTGAAAGAATACCTGCTGTTATGATATTCAATCTAAACCGAAAGTACGATTTACATGTATACCCCCCTCTCCCCCCAATCCAATCCCCCTTCCAAACAAAATTTCACAACATTTACTGATAATTCATTTTCAGTCTTATTAAATATAATTTTACAGTCCTATTAAACAACCAATTTTATGTTAACGCCCCTAAAATCTACCTGATTCAAGATCAATAATTTACCGCCTGTCAATCATTAAAAAACCAATAGCTTCTGATTTGATTGACAGGCCAGCTACTCGTGCTACTTGATAGTCTGAGTTTGTGTCTTTTGAAAACGATTGCCTGGTCACGCGTCAAACACTTTCATGTAGCCGCCTTGTATACACGGGGGTTAAAAAAAAGAATCTTGGTAATTTTTTTTCAAAAACAATTGAGAGCAGATAATTAAAACATGACTTTATAAAATATTTGCTTTCAATCTCAACGGCTATATTGTATTTTAGGCGATATGTCGTCCAAGATATCTGCTGTAGAATTTAGAGCAGTCCGTGCACAGAAACGCTATTTGCCGATATTAGCACAAACGGCATGGATAAAAAATTCCTTTATCCAATGTTTTATCACTGTATATTTGAATACAATCTACACCATGTTCCGTTGTAATTAAAATGTCAGAAACATGCGTTTCGAGATTGTAACTTTTAGTTCGAATTTCCTAACGTCTGTCAATACCCAATATTCGAAGTGAAAAAGTGAATATATAAAGCCAAAGATCAATTCTTAAAAGTATAAAAGAAATCTTGCAAACAGTAAAAATTTTTAAACACACGAACACCCGGAAATGGTGAATATTTTCGACACTATTGTTGGTCAGAACGTAGGCAAAATATATACCTGCGGCACATTGTATATATGTTCACAAAACGGATAGGCCTATGAATGGAATATTTTATTATTCTTTCAAATTTTGATAGTTACACAAGTTTAATTAAAAAAGGAATGTTTGCTTTGTAGTTTTACTCTGTGTTCTTGTCTTTAATTTTACATTTTTTTTTTAAATAGAAAAACGATATTTCTTTATAACTTTTTTTCTTCATTAAATATCGCTGAAAGTAGAAATAAATAAGCTTTATATTGAAATATTTCAATTATTTCAAGCAGTTTCACTCCGATTTAGACATGAAACACGGAATGTTGACCCTGATCACCAGACACAGACTTCCTGTGTAATGCTACGTGTATATAGATTTTTGTCGTCTTGGGTATTGGGGGTCTCCAGGTAAATAACAGCACTGTTACTTGGACCACTCCCCCTCCTCAGGTAACCGTACGGTAAAAAAATTGGGTCTTTAAAACCAGAATATATTGTAAGGCATTTATAAATTATATGAACTAATTCAACTCATAATGGAGGGAAGGGGGGGGGGTGGTTAAATTCCAAGTGTTCCTCTGTCACCAAGCAGGGTATAAATGAATATATCACAGAAAACAATCAGTTTTCATGTACGCATTATATAATTAAAAGTTGACTAGACTGATACTTTTTTTAAATCAAGATCGAAATTATTCTTCTTTATATGTTTTAATATCTGTTAATATTAGCAAAATTGACCATTAGAAGGGGGAATTCTCCTGTATATACATATATACATTAAATAATCGTAGTCTTCCTCGCTATTGTTCCAATAGATATAAATATTAATTTTCCATATAAATATTAATTTTCTAGACATTCGAGTTTTTTTTCCAAACTGTTTGTGCACCTTACTTACCATATTTTTGAGAATTTAACTTTTTAGGTACTAAGGACAGCCCGGGACACTCGAATTTTTCCATTAGTACATAATTTTCACTAGATTTTTCTCAATTAATTTAACAGAAATAGCTGATATTATTTTTATTGAGACCTGCAATAAAATGAAAGTAAATATTTACGAGAAAAGTATTATTGAAACCATGACTTAATTTTTTCTATATATAATAAAAACTGTGTCGTAGCGAATAAGTTGAAATTTTCAGATAACGCTTATTGTACACGTTAAATGTCTGACGTCGCGTCAAAATTCTTCGTAAAATCTTGACGTTTTGCTATAAAAGGTACAGTATTGAGCGTTATTTTTGCAATGCATACATTTGAGACAGGTATATAAATTATATATAATTTAATTCTACAAATTCTAAGCTTTTTAAAATGTTTTGAATCGAGCAGGTCTGACAAGCGGCATTTTTTGGCCAATACCGTACTTTGTTCTTAATATCCCAAACTCAAAACCAATTTTTTATTGTACCACATATAGGCCCCCATCTGCCACCACCTGCTGGGTAGAAAGTCTAACACGGGAGATAAATTGTGCATCCCGCTGTGACGATGCTGAAATCATTTTAACAGGTGACTTTAACATCGACCTGATTAAAGACCCCCCAAGATACTGGACCTCTGCTTTTGAAGAATATGACTTCACACAGCTAATTAATGTACCTACACGAATAACAAACACCTCATCAACTCTTATTGACCATATTTATACTACCCTACCAGAAAACATATGTGAATCTGCAGTACCATCAATTGCGATATCTGACTATTATCCTGTCTGTTGTGGAAAAATGTGGGATGTATTAAACAGTTTAGCTTCTAAATCTCGTAATTATATTCCAGCTGCACTTGCTAAAAATAATTACATCACAGAGGATACACAAGAAATAGTAGAATTGTTTAATTCTCATTTTTCAAATATTTCTGAAGAACTTCTTTCAGGCATAAATAAGGAGGAAAATGACTTTACAAATCTTTTAGATTTTGTTAAGTCTAAATTAGGTGCAGACAAGTTTTCTATCCCGCTTATAAATCATGACGAAGTACTAACCTTACTCAATACACTAGATATAAGTTAACCTTCAGGTGTTATACCATCGGGCCACGTCTATTGAAACTTACTTCACAAATAATATATAAACCTGTGACATATATTATAAATACTAGTATCATAACTGGTATTTTCCCCGAGAGTTTTAAACTTGCAAAAGTTACCCCAATCTTTAAAAAAGGAAACAGATTAGATCCAACTAATTATAGGCCTATTTCTATTTTACCAACATTATCAAAAATTATTGAAAAACATGTGGCAAAATATATACGATCTCTTTTTTCGGATTTTGATCTTATAGTAGATTCTCAATCAGGCCTCAGAGAACTACATTCTTACCAAACAGCCCTTACAAAAATTACCGATGAATGGTTAAATGAAATGGACCAAGGTAAACTTGTTGGTACTGTTTTTCTTGATTTCAGTAAAGCTTTTGACCTTGTCAATCATGATATTCTACTGAAAAAACTACAATGTTATAACTTTGATGCAATAACTTTACAATGGTTCAGATCATACTTAAGTGAGAGACTTCAAAGTGTCCATCTGTCCAACAAACATTCATCTTATCAGCAAGTCACAGCGGGAGTCCCACAGGGATCTACACTAGGTCCTCTTCTGTTTTTATTTTACATTAATGATCTTCTTTTATGTATTACAAAATCCAAATTAGAATTATTTGCAGATGATGCCACTTTACATGCATCAAGTAAAGATTGTCAAACTATTGTAGATACATTATCAACGGATATAGCTTTTATAGAAAAATGGTGTTCTCAAAAACAAATGGTTCTAAATGCTACAAAAACCAAATGCATGTTAGTTGGTACGCATCAAAAGAGATCAATTTTTTCTGAGAATTAAATTAATCTATTTGTATCAAACAAAAAACTTGATATTGTATCAAATGAAAAAATTCTTGGAGTTTATTTAGATAATTCTTTACAATACAATGTACATATTGACCATGTTTGTAAAACTCTGTCACGTAAAATTTCTGCCCTCCGTAGAATTAAAAAGTTTCTTCCTATTCATACATGCAAGCTGTTTTACAATGCATATATTATGCCTTCAATTGATTATTGTCTAACTATTTGGGGTAATACATCTCACTCAAATCTTGACAGAGTATATAAGCTTCAAAAACGCGCTGCAAGATGTATATTAGATGCTCCTCCTGATGCGCCCACACAACCTCTCTTTGAGAAACTAGATTGGCTCACAGTGTATGAGCAACTTATTGTAAATAAATATGTTTTGTTATATAAATCATTGTTCAACTCTCACCCTACTTATTTAAATAGTATGTTTTACTTCCAGTGTAATAATCAATACAATCTTCGATCAGAATCTAATTTAGACTTGTGTGTACCAGCTCGTAACTGTAAACTCTTTGAGAACTCCTTTCAATACTCTGGTGCTATCTTATGGAATAATTTACCTGTACGTATAAAAATGTCTCAAACACTGAATGCTTTCAAACATCAAGTCAAAATATTTGTAAAACAATGTCGAAATAACTTATGATTATTTATTTGATTGTGTGTATTTATATATGTATGTATATTGATTTTTGTCTACAGAAGGCCCCGGGGAAGAATAGTGCGTGCACTAATCGGGCTACCTTCTTTAAATAAAGTAATTATTATTATTAAGTTTAGCTGAGATAAGTTGAAAACTCTTTGCTATAAAACTATCAAGCCTGAGAGCTTCTCCGAACTTGGACATTTTTTTTTGTTCAAGATTACCATATCCGCCACTGATATGTACCCATGCATGCTTACTAAGGCATATTCTATCGATTTAGATGAGGGATTGGTATAGATTTTTGTAATAGAATTCTGGCCCTGGGATGGTTGAAAAAATTAATAATTCCAGTTACGTATCATCTTTTTTGAAAGGGGGGGGGGGTCAGCCAGAAAAAAATATTCGCCCGAAAAAACTTGACAAGCCAAAAAAAAATTGTCCACTCCAAGCCTGACAATCCTATTTCGGGAGGGGGGTCGATCTTCGATCAGTCCTAATTTTTGTCAGATATACTACATTACCCTCAGTGGACTATACTTCAACAAAAAGTGGGGTGGGGGCTGTACTTTCAATGAACATTACATTTTCTATTGTAAAGTTATGTCTGGGAAAAGAGGGGGGATAATATTTTGTGCCTGTAATTCTCCCTAATCAATCAGGACACCCCCCCCCCCTTACCAGTCATAAAAACACGGTCGTCAACATTAATCATGTACCAGATATACAGCTTTGAGATAATGTAAATGTATTTTTACATCAGGTAATGCACTTTTGGAATCAACATGATAAAGAGTTAACACAATATAAAGATATTTTAAGATCACATAAGAAAGAGTTGACATAACGTAATTATATATCCAAATCACGGAATGGAGTTTTGACATACTGTGATAAAGTTTTGATATAATATAAAGAAATGTTCACATAATGTTATACACTTTTCACACCACGGAATAAAGCACTGACATAAAGGTAAGATGTGTTCACCTCACATCATGATGCTCTCGCCGTAAAACAAAGATAAAACCATATCATGTAATAATGCTTTGATATAATAGAAATATACACTCTCAAAAACGAATAGATTTTTAAATTCATGTAATGATAAGTTTAATTATAAAACACAATTCACTTGACGTAATGCAGTTTTGACCTCACATATGAAAGAAATGTAATGATGTAAAGAAACATTCATTTCACGTAATAAAGTTTTAACACAATGTAAACACATTATCACTTCACATAATGAATTTTTGACTTCAAGTTATGAAGTGCTGACATAATGAAAGGATGTATTTACTTCATGTAATGCAGCATTGACATGATGTAAAGATATTTTTACAAAATCTCATAAAAATTGACATAACGTAAAGATATGTTCACATCACGTAATGGTAAATTGACATAATAAATGCATAATTGTATGCTATAAGGCAGTGATGGCGTTCTATAAAATCATATAAATACAAACCTCACATGTACATGTAAAATACATATATAATTTATGTATATATTTACAAACATTCATTATAATAGCAGCCTGATACATTTTCTTAACTTACCTTCACCCTCTGGCCATGTCAACTGCACAGTGATTTACCAATTTCCATCCTCTCTACCCCCCCCCCCCTATTGATTTGCTTATGTTTATTAGGTCTTTCCACCTTTCTGTGGAAAGACTTATTGGTTTTCTTCTGTAAATTCCTATTATTTTTCTTCCGCTGATTTTTTTGTTTCGACATTTATCGAAGAGACTTTTTGTTCATCGTAAAGGTCATTAAAAGTTAGGAACAGATTTGACCCAACGCATATGAACTATGACCCCTTTCGAAGTTATTGCCCCTTTCGCAAGAAATGCTTGTTATCGCTACTCCTCCGAAACCGTAAACCGTAGAGGTACGCATGGTTCACCAATGTCTTCGACTAATTTAGTCGGTTCTTCAAACTGGGAAGCGCGAAAGAATTCCTAAACCCCTTTGAGTAGTTATTGCCCCTGGAAGTTTTAAAGCTTAGAAAAAAAATTTAAAACTTTTAAACGACAAGTGGTAAAGATATGGGACCAACTGCATGAGATCTTATGACCTTTGACCTTGAAAAGTAGGTCAAGGTCAAAGGTCAAGGTCATTCAAAATATGAAAAAATTAAGTTTTTTTTGTAGCTCCTAATGTTTTTCAACAAATTTTAAACATCTTTGCATCTTCAATATGTACTCTTCAAACCATTTCAGAGATTTCATGCTTGTCCCCTAAGATTGAACCCTCTAAAAGTTAATGCCCCTTTCAAAACCTTTGTTATCGCTACTCCTCCGAAACCGTAAACCGCAGACGTTCGAAACCTTCAACAATGTCTACGGCTAATTTAGTAGACTCTTGAATCTATTCCTTGCGAAAGGATTCGTCAACCATTTTTAGTTGTTATTGCACCTTACAGTTTCTGATGTTTGCGGAGAACTAAAAAACTTTTTAGCGTCAAGTTGTAAAGACATGGGGACAATGCATGAGATCTTTCGACCTTTGACCTTGAAGATAAGGTCAAGGTCAAAGGTCAAGGTCATTTGGAAAGTATCAAAATTGCTTATCTACGGGTTTTTTTTCTTGTAAATGACCTTGACATTTGACCTTGACCTTTGACCTTTTCTCAAAAGTTAAAAAGATACATTCATTACCTTTACCTAGATTGAGCTTCAAATGTAAAGTTCAACTCTATAAGTGGGTTTTTTTATGACCTTGACCTTTGACCTTGATAAATGACCTTGACCTTTGACCCAAAGGTCACAATCAAACTTAAGTACGCGGAAGTATTTACAACTCTCACTTTAAAAAAGACTTATATTTATAATATCCCGCCCCCTTATTCTCTAAAAAAAAAAAAAAATCAATAGCTGCTTAGAAAACTTTTGTACAAGTCAAACGAAACCAAAGATGAATATAAAATCCAGTTTAGCATTACAAGACACCTCAAAGAAAGTGCCCTGAGAGTTTTACAGTGAGTCTCTTAAGTGCATTTAAATTCTAGTGAATATCGGCAAAATCTACATTTTTTTCCGACTGAAATTTAATTGTTGCTGAGTATAAAAATTAATTAAAGCTTGCATTGACTATTTTTTCGATTGTTGTTAATATCATTAGATTCTCCTGCTCTGCTACAACATTTTAATACCAAATATTCTTGCTTTCTTTAGTACGTGCAATTTAGTTCAATTTTATTTACATTTAATATTAATGGAATGAATCTAGAAAATAGCGATTTTTCCTCTCAAATAAATTTCCACGCTCTCAATGACACCGTTTTCTTCCTGAGATGCATGTTTCAAGTTTAATTGATGCTGGTAACTATAAAAAAAATCAAATAGAAATGATTATTAAATCTTACCTATGAGTTTACCATATCTGTCAAAACGAAAGCGGCCTTTTTTAAATACATAAATTGCTACGCAACCTCAAATGCATGTATACCTGTTAATAACAATATCATAATTGTAATCAGACAATATCCCTTACATTTTAACTCTTAGCATCATTTATATGTACTCTTAAATCTGTTTTAAAGATTCAATTCGTATCCCTTAAGATTGACGCTATAAAAAGTTATTGCCCTTTGTGCGAAAAACCTTGTTATCACTACTACTTCGAAAGTGTAAACCGCAGAGACATGATACTTTCACTAATGTTTTTGACTCCTTGAGAAAACTCTGGAAATTATCATTGCGAAAGTATTTGGTGACGCCTTCAATGAGTTATAGCCCCTGAAAGTTTTTGAATTTTACAAATAATTAATTTTTTTCAAAACGAGAAGTCGTAGAGACAAGCGACTAACTGGATAAGATATATTGACCTTTGACCTTAAAATTTATGTAAAGGTCAAAGGTCAAGGTCATTCCATAGATGAGAAATTAAGCTTTTTTACATCTCTTTTGTCTTTCAACATATACTTAAGGTCTTTGCATCATTAGTATGTACTCTTAAAATTTTTTAAAGATTTCATTCTTGTTCCTTAAGATTGACACTATTAAAAGTTATTGCCCTTTGTGTTAAAAACCTTGTTATTGCTACTACTCTGAAACCGTAAACCATACAGACATGAAACCTTCACTTATGACTTAAGGAACTTTAGGCACAACTTTTATATTCCAGTGCGAAAGGATCTGATGACCCATTGAATGAGTTTTTGACCTTTAACACTTTTGCACTTACTATTAAACCTTATAACTTTAAAAATATAAGTCATAAAGGCATGGGGTTAATTGCAATGTGACCCTTGACCTTTGGCCTTGAATATTATTTGAAGGTCAGAGGTCAAGGTCATTACCAATTTTTTTAAATTTTAATTTTTGTCATATTTTAAACTATTTCTGGTTTCTTTTTAATGAAATTAAAGTTAAAAGAGAAAAATATTACTTGAAATTAAAATTCAAAGAAGGTGGAAAGACCTCTAATTGTTCGAGAACAATTAGTCTTCTAGTTATTCTATTGCAATTTTTATTAAAATAAAACAAAAGCGCATTTATTTAGGCATTGGGGGATTTTAATAATGAACATATTCCTCACACAATTAACATAAACTGGTCGAATTTCTGTGTGCAGTTTCTCCGTAACTTCGTAAAAACAATACCCATAGTTGTCTGTAACAGCCGAACTTCTTGAAAAAAAATCTTTGTTCTGTCTTGTTGGATAAAAATTCAATTTATATCTAGTGATTTAACTCTTGATGAGTTAACTTTCAATTTCTTTTTGGATCTTCGGCAATGTTTATCTCCATAAAATCCTGTTAAACACGAGCTCCTCATGTCTTACTCCAAAATCCAATATATATCATACTCCAACTGCATTTACTATTTTTATGAAGAACACAGCCATTGTGTTCAAAATAAAAAGAAATAAAGGCGAAAACTTATTTTTCTTCTGATTTCCTAGTTGAATATTAACACAAATGTGCCTCCGTAGTTAAATCCTACTTTTCATCAGGTTAAAAAAAAGATCATCGTTTTGATTGGTTTGTACCAGGCTTGGGGTAATGCTAATTGTAATGGTAATGCATTGCAATGCATTACATGAACTCAAAGTAATGCTAGTAATGTGTAATGCCCAAAAAATTGCATTACATGTAATGGTAATGTAATGCATTACTTCATGAAATCCAGTGTAATGCTGGCATTACCTTGCATTATTTTGTAAGATGTACCTATTTTAAGAAATTGAAGTTGACATGGATGATGGAAATTACTGTTTAGGTTTGATTTATTTATTATTATTTCTTTTTTTTTTGCAAATGATGCTATTGAATAAAACTGTTAACCTATTTAGATATAACATTTCTGTATCTATTTAAATACACCCTTAAATTTATTCTGTTGAAAGTACACATATCTTACATTTAAGTTTTCAAAATTATTTCAGATAAGAATTGATTTCAAAGAATTAAATGAAATTGTTTTAATAGTTTTAAAAGATCTTTTTTTTTTTTTAGATCACATATGAGATACACTAATTAATGTACAGTGTAAACTGATAACTGCCACCTTTTAAATAGCTTGATTGTCATCAAAACACACTAAGCCTCTGGGTTATATAACAATTAAAACAATGCATTGTTTGGAGAAGTGCTCCAAATTACCAGTCCTTTTCTCCTGACTGTGTTTATAAAACATTAATTAAGCTGGTCTGGCTTGTGCTGACCATGAAAATTCCACTGTACCAAAGAAAATAGAAGCCATGCAGGCATTCTATGTTTCACTGTGCTTAGCAGATCATAATGTACATCCTGTCTACTTCTTCAAAATGTTTGTCAATGCATTTATTTTTTTCATAATGTACTAATCAAAATAGCCTATATGCTTTATTATTAGATATTTAAGGCAGGGTCTAAAGTGCCCCAAAAGTTTAATTACTTCATGACTTCAATAGTTCCACAAAAAGTGGATATTGTACATGTGTTATAAAACTGACAATTCAGAACTTTGAACTTTCTTTGATTGTAAGTTAATGACATTGTAATATATACAAAAACTTGAAATCAAATTTGATCCAGATATCATTTATCAAGTTTAGTTTTGAAGGGGTTAGATACATGCTTATGAAAAAAATATTGCAAAGATTTGTATAAAATTCTATTTTTAAAAAACCTCAAAAAGTAATGGTAATGGTAATGCATTACTTTACTAAAGTAATGGTAATGTAATGCATTACTTTATGAAAATAGAGTAATGGTAATGGTAATTTAATGCCCAAATTGTTGAAGTAATGGAAATGCATTACTTTCAATGTAATTCGCCCCAAGCCTGGTTTGTACTAATTGACTGATTGCCCGGATAATCGAAATAGAAAGTAAAGGACATGATTGACAGGCGCAGCATCGTTGGAGAAAGAGAGATTTTTCTTTTAAAGTAAAAAACGGAGAAACATTGCACTTGTTTACATAAGCTACGTTTTCTGTCAAATTTTTGAACGACTCTGCTTAAAAAATTGCACTTAGAATTTTTTTTTCACCCAAAACACCGATAAATATCTATATTTGATTCCACATGGTTTAAAATTATGCGCAATTCCACTCCACTCCGTGGAATTAAACACAACCAATTTTGTCCCCCAAATGGTCAGTAAAATTCATTACCGATGTCACAGATGTTATGTTTTAATTTGTTCTCATAATTGGCGCGCATTGCCAATTAAGTACGTTCACTGCGTTTGTTTGTGTTGTGTGCCTGGTGGGAATGTTTTGAGAGGTCATGTGACATTGGTTATTTTCGTATTTACACGTGTTTCCGGTTTGGTGACCTAAAGTGACCTTACTACTGACCAATAACTGACCATTTGTATCTCATTAATATGCATGTTTTAATATCTGCACTCAGTATATAAGCACTGTACCCGCCAAATTCTTTACCCCCACGATTTTTGCCTTTACGGTAGAAGACTGTATCGTATGTTCTAAGTATTCTTCAAAGTATTTACTTCGAGTTTATTTAACTGGATTCCTGGTAAGCTTTCTGTTTACCTTTATTAGCAATTTTTTGTCATTATACAGTATACGTCTGATTGCTGCAAAGAAAAAGCCTTCGAGTGAATTAAAAGCGTGATTGAATTGAATTCAGTTCACCTGTTCTACATGTATCGACCTTTAAATACTGACCAATAGCACTGCTGGTAAAGTGCGAATAGAGAAAATCTTGGTTTTCGGACACCAGCTACTATTGGTTTACATTAATGAGGCAGTTTATATCATGAAATTGAGACCATCGAATTTCACATTTATACTTCCATTTTTAAAGAAAAATCATTTCAATTGCAACGCAATTCGTGAACAAGTCAACTACTAGAGGTCTTAGGATTATATTTTTTAGTTTTTGTGCAGTTGAGATAAGAATCTGGAGGAATTAATTTAGCACCAAACACAGCTTTTGTGCGTAAGAATTTTTTTAAAACAGATTTTTGTATGAGTTGGTATTTTGGTCGTCTATCTCATTTTTTTTTTCAGACCAGCGAGTAAGAGGAAGGCAGCTACTGTGCGATTACTAAAAAGGGGGGGGGGGCAAGCATATCTGCATAAAAAAATCATGAACATGAATTAAAAGAAAATCAAACGACTATTTTCAGAAAAAAGTACACCTCAACTTGCATACTACGGACCTGAGATGTTACTGGATAAATTTAGACTATATGCAACTAAACTCTAAGGATACTCACATCGTGTTTTGAATAAACATTTGCTGCAAGGAAAATATTTCCATTATGCATTCGTTTATTGCTTTAAAAAGCTTGTTCGCTTGATCAAAACATTCGTATATGTATACCTGGTGCAGTTTTGAAATATTTGGTGTCATCGTCTTACTCATTCACACCATATCACTCTATTCAAAAGTAACAAAATAATTTAACCAAAAACACAATATCAGTAAAAAGAATTGATGGAACACGATGTATTGATTCAATCTATAGTCAAAAATTACTATAAACTATAAAAACAATTATTCTTTTCATGTAAATTTGAATATTTTCATATTATTCACGTTAAGTAACATAAACCAACAGTTGTCGCATTTACACCAATCAAAAGTCGCCCGTGTCAAAATTTAACAGAAACCAATTGTAGCCTATTAGTCAAAATTATTTTCTTTCAAGGAGGCAATTTTTCAGAATAATGGGGATTCCCTACTTAAAACACGGAAAATCTGATATATTTTGTTGTAAGACTAATTTAAACTTCATTTTATGGCAAATTGGAAGTCAATACGCAGCTTCCAAATAATGTTCCTCATTGTGCTTTATATACTTTCGATTTGAGAAAAATTAATATCGGTTTTCTTTGACATAAAATTCTTCTTTTAATCTAAATTAAATTTCCAGCGATGCCGCTTGACTATTGTGGCCACACCTTACCCCTGGGGGTCATGATTTGAACATTTTAGAATCTACACTACCCCATGATACTTCCACATAAGTTTCAGCTTTTCTGGCCAAGTGGTTCTTGAGAAGAAGATTTTTAAAGTTTTTTCCTATATATTTCCATGTAAAATTTTGATTCCCCATAGTGGCCCCTTTCTACCCCCAGGGATAATGATTTGTACAGTTTAGAATCTAAACTACCCCAGGATGCTTCCACATAAGTTTCAGTATTTCTGGCCAAGTGGTTCTTGAGAAGATTTTCAAAGATTTCTCTTATATATTTGTATGTAAAACTTTAATTCCCCATAGTGGCCCCACCGAAACCCCGGGGATCATGATTGGAACAACTGAGAATGTACACTACCCCAGGATGCTTCCACATAATTTTCATCTTTTCTGGCCCAGTGGTTCTTGAGAAGAAGATTTTCAAAGATTTTTCCTATATATTTCTATGTAAAACATTAATTCCCCATAGTGGCCCCGCCCAACCCACGGGGATCATAATTTGAACAATTGAGAATCTACACCTACTCCAGGATGCTTCCTTATAAGTTTCAGCTTTTCTGGCCCAGTATTTCTTGAGAAGAATATTTTAAAAGATTTTTCTTATATATTTTTATGCAAAATGTTGATTCCCCATAGTGGCCCCGCCCAATCCCAGGAGATCATGACTAGAACAATTGAAAATCTACACTACCCCAGGATGCCTCCACATAAGTTTCAGCTTTTCTGGCCCAGTTGCTCTTGAGAAGATTTTTAAAGATTTTTCATATATATTTCTATGTAAAACATTGTTTCCCCATTGTGGCCCCGCCCTATCCCTGGGTGTCATGATTTGAACAATTGAGAATCTACACTACCCCAGGATGCCTCCATGTAAGTTTCAGCTTTTCTGGCACAGTGGTTCTTGAGAAGATTTTTAAAGATTTTATGTGAGACTTTGATTCCCCATACTGGCACCGCCCTACCCCTGGGGGTCATGATTTTAAGAATTTAGAATCTACACTACCCTCGAATGCTTCCACATAAGTCTCAGCTTTCTGGCCCAGTGGTTCTTGAATAGAAATTTTTCAAAGATTTTTCCTATATATTTCTATGTAAAACTCTGATTCCCCATTGTGGCCCCGCCCAACCCCCAGGGGCCAAGATTTTAAGAATTTAGAATCGACACTACCCCAGCTTGCTTCCACATAGTTTCAGGTTTTCCAGCCCAGTGATTCTTGAGAAGAAGATTTTTAAACATTTTCACTATCAATGGAAAACTTTATTCCCCATGGTGGCCCCGTCCAACCCCCGGGGATCATGATTTGAACAATTGAGAATATACACTACCCCAGCATGCTTTGTTACAACGCACTTTGAAAAATTACGCACTTTGAAAAATTTTTTCAAAGTGCGTAAAAATTTGGGACCAAGCTAACGCACTTTGAAAAAAATAATTTTTTTTCAAAGTGCATTGATATCGACCATATTAACGCACTTTGAAAAAAATGTAAAGATTGATCAATATTCCTTCAAATAATCTGTATGATAAATAACAGATCCTGGTTTGATAACTTTTTTATGATAAAGTCACTGTAGGACCTGGAATATTGACGTTTTAAATATTTAAGGTTTTGATAAAATAAAAGGGAAAATTAAAGGGTCTTGAAAAAAAGAGTGACGATTGTTTATGTTCATTAATTCTTTTTTTTTTGATTCAAGTCTTTGATAAGTAGATGTAAAGGCGTATAGGGGGCACTAACAGAGGACAGCTTCAAGCAACTTATCATTTATCATAATAAAAAGGGGCCAATTTGATTGTTCAAAACTATGAAAATTCTTTCCCTCTCATACGTTTTACTGTACTTAAAAATTTCTAGTTTTAATCTGTTTTAATTAACCCATTTATTATTGGAAGTTTTCAAGGTCATACAAGTGAGGTAAATACATAATTATATGAATGCTTTGAGTATAGCATAGACATCGAGACTGGGCGAAGGGCCAGGGGAGGAGAAGGGGGCTAAGCCCCCAACTTATTTTGGAAAGATATATACATCGTATAAGCATTGAAAATGCAGTGTACCCTTTTTAGGTTTATTGCTCCCCTCCCCCGTTTGTTACTGACACCTATGTATTGGAAAGATAAAGATTCGACTGAGGGATCTGATACCCGTCTTCTCCTCTTTTCAACAGGAGTAAATCAATTCATTTTTGAGGTTAGGGTTTTGGCTTAGTTTTATGAAAGATAAATAACTTTCCATGACTAAAATATGATTTTTTTTTCAAAGTGCGTTAAGTGTCTCCATGGTAAAATATATTGATGTAGACTCTTAACGCACTTTGAAAATTTTTTTCAAAGTGCGTTGAGTAGGTCCCAAATATAACGCACTTTGAAAATTTTTTTCAGTGCGTTGATTTTCTTCCAATTTTAATGCACTTTGAAAATTTTTTTCAAAGTGCGTAATTTTTTCAAAGTGCGTTGCCACAATGCTTCAACATAAGTTTCAGCCTTTTTCGCCAAGTTGTTCTTAAGAAGATTTTTAAATATTTTTTCTATATATTTCTATGTAAAAATTTGATTCCCCATAGTGGCCCCGCAAAAAGCCCGGGTATTATGATTTGAACAATTGAGAATCTACACTACCCAAGGATGCTTCCACATAAGTCTCAGCTTTTCTGGCGAAGTGGTTCTTGAGAAGAAGATTTTTAAAGATTTTTCCTATATATTTCTATGTGGAACTTTCTTTCCCCATTGTGGAACCGCCCTATCTGGGGGTCATGAATTAAACAATTGAGAATCTACACTACCCCAGGATGCTTCCACGTAAGTTTCGGCTTTTCTGGCCTTGTGGTTCTTCAGCAGATTTTTAAAGATATTTCCTATATATTTCTATGTAAAAATTTGATTCCCAATTGTGGCCTCGCCCAATCCCCGGGGGTCATGATTTGAACAAAGTAGAATCTACACTACCCCAGGATGCTTCACCATTTGTTTCAGCTTTTCTAGCCCAGTGGTTCTTGAGAAGAAGATTTTCAATGATTTTTCTTATATATTTCTATGTAAAACTTTGATTCCCCATAGTGACCCCGCCCAACCCCCGGGGGTCATGATTTGAACAATTGAGAATGTACACTACCCCAGGATGCTTCCACATAAGATTCAGCTTTTCTGGCCGAGTGGTTCTTGAGAAGAAGGTTTTCAAAGATTTTTCCTATATATATTTCTATGTAAAATTTGATTCCCCATTGTGGCCCCGCCCGACCCCCGGGAATCATGACTTGAACAATGGAGAATATACACTACCCTAGGATGCTTCCATATAAGTTTCAGCTTTACTGGCCAAGTGGTTCTTGAGAAGAAGATTTTAAAAGATTTTTCTTATCTATTTGTATGTAAAACTTTGATTCCCCATTGTGGTCCAGCCATAACCCCGGGGGTCATGATTTTAACAATTTAGAATCTACACTACCCCTGGATGCTTCCACAGAAGTTTCAGCATTTCTGGCCCAGTGGTTCTTGAGGAGAAGAATTTCAAAGTTTTTTCTTATATATTTCTATGCAAAATTTTCATTCCTTATAGTGGCCCCGCCAAACCCCCGGGGATCATGATTTGAACAATTGAGAATCTACACTATTCTAGGATGTTTCCACATAAGATTCAGCTTTTCTTCCCCAGTGGTTCTTGAGAAGAATTTCAAAGATTTCTTCTATATATTTGTATGTAAATCTTTGATTCCACATAGTGGAGCCGCCAAACAACCGGGGATCATGAATTGAACAATTGAGAATATACACTACCCCACGATGCTTCCACATCAGCTTCAGCTTTTCTGGTCTAGTGGTTCTTGAGGAAAAAACGATTTTTGAAGATTTCTCGTGGATATTTCTATGTAAAAATTTCATTCCCCATAGTGTCCCCACCTAACCCCCGGGGGTTATGGTTTTAATAATTTAGAATCAACACTACCACAGGATGCTTCCACATCAGCTTCTGCTCTTTTTGCCAAGTGGTTCTTGAGAAGAAGATTTTCAAACGTTTTTCTTATATATTTCTATGTAAAACTTTGATTCCCCATTGTGGCCCGACCTTACCCCCGGGGGTCATGATTTTAACAATTTAGAATCTACACTACCTCCAGGATGCTTCCACATAAGATTCAGCTTTTCTGGCCGAGTGGTTCTTGAGAAGAAGATTTTCAAATGTTTTTCCTATATATTTCTATGTAAAACTTTGATTCGCCATCCCTCCTAACCCCCGGGGGTCATGATTTTAACAACTTAGAATCTACATTACCCCAGGATGCTTCCACATAAGGTTCAGCTTTTCTGGCCAAGTGGTTTTGAGGATATTTTTAAAGATTTCTTGTATATATTTCTATGTAAAATTTTGATTTCCCATTGTTGTCCCGCCAATCCCCCGGCCGGGGGTCATGATTTTAACAATTAAGTATCTACACTACCCGAGGATGCTTCCACATGTTTCAGCTTTTCTGGGAAAGTGGTTCTTGAGAAGTAGATTTTCAAAAATTTTTCTTATATATTTCTATGTAAATCTTTGATTCCCCATTGTGGCACCGCCCTATTCCTGGGGGTCATAATTTGAACAATTGAGAATCTACACTACATCACGATACTTCCACATGAATTTCAGCTTTTCTGACCCTATGGTTCTTGAGAATATTTTTAAAGATTTTTCCTATATATTTCTATGTAAAACTTTCATTCCCAATAGTGGCCCTGCCCAACCCTTAAGAACGATGATTTTAACTATTGAGAATCTACACTATCACAGGATGCTTCCACATAAGTTTCATCTTTTCTGGCCCAGTGGTTCTTGAGAAGAAGATTTTTAAAGATTTTTCCTGGATATTACTTTGTAAAAATTTGATTCCCCATTGTGGCCCCGCCTTACCCCCGGGGGTCATAATTTCAGCAATTTAGAATCTATATTACCCCACAATGCTTCCACATTAGGTTCATCTCTTCTGGCCTAGTGGTTCTTGAGAAGAAGATTTTCAAAGATTTTCCATATATATTTCTACGTAAAACTTTCATTACCCATCCCGCTTAACCCCCGGGTTTCATGATTTTAACAATTTAGAATCTACACTACCCCAGGTTGCTTCCACTTAGGTTTCAGCTTTTCTGGTCCAGTGGTTCATGAGAAGATTTTTAAAGATTTTTCCTATATATTTCTATGTAAAACTTTGATTCCCCATAGTTGCCCCGCCCAACCCCCGGGAATCATGATTTGAACAAAGTAGAATCTACACTACCCCAGGATGCTTCAACATTAGTTACAGCTTTTCTAGCCCAGTGGTTCCTGAGAAGATTTTCAATGATTTTCCTTATATATTTCTTTGTAAAACTTTGATTCCCCATAGTGGCCCCGCCCAACCCCCGGGGATCATGATTTGAACAATTGAGAATATACACTGCCCCAGGATGCTTCCACATCAGTTTCAGCTTTTCTGGCCAAGTAGTTCTTGAGAAGAAGGTTTTCAAAGTTTTTTCCTATATATTTCTATGTAAATCTTTGATTCCCCATTGTGGCACCGCCCTATCCCTGGGGGTCATGATTTGAACAACTGAGAATCTACACTACATCAGGATACTTCCACATAAGTTTCAGGTTTTCTGGACCAGTGTTTCTTGAGAATATTTTTAAAGATTTTTCCTATATATTTCTATGTAAAACTTTGATTCCCCATAGTGGCCCCTCCAAACCCTTAAGGAGGATGATTTGAACAACTGAGAATCTATACTATCACAGGATGCTTCAACCTAAGTTTCAGCTTTTCTGGCCCAGTGGTTCTTGAGAGGAAGATTTTTGAAGATTTTTCCTGGATATTTCTTTGTAAATCTTTGATTACCCATTGCGGCCCCGCCCTACCCCCGAGGGTTCATGATTTTAACAATTCAGAATCTACACTACCCAAGGATGCGTCCACATAAGGTTGAGATTTTCTGGCTCAGTGATTCTAGAGAAGATTTTCAAAGATTTTTTCTATATATTTCTATGGAAAATGTTGATTCCCCATAGTGGCCCCGTTCAACCCCCGGGGATCATGATTTGAACAATTGAGAATATACACTACCCCAGGATGCTTCCACCTAAGTTTCAACTTTTCTGGTCCGCCAAGCCCTTAAGGAGGATGATTTGAACAACTGAGAATCTATACTATCACAGGATGCTTCCACATAAGTTTCAGTTTTTCTGGCCCAGTGGTTCTTGAGAGGAAGATTTTTGAAGATTTTTCCTGGATATTTCTTTGTAAATCTTTGATTACCCACTGCGGCCCCGCCTTACCCCCGGGGGTTCATGATTTTAACAATTCAGAATCTACACTACCCAAGGATGCGTCCACATAAGGTTGAGATTTTCTGGCTCAGTGGTTCTAGAAAAGATTTTCAAAGATTTTTCCTATATATTTCTATGGAAAATGTTGATTCCCCATAGTGACCCCGCCCAACCCCTGGGGATCATGATTTGAACAATTGAGAATATACACTACCCCAGGATGGTTCCATCTAAGTTTCAACTTTTCTGGTCCAGTGGTTCTTGAGAAGATTTTTTAAGATTTTTCCTATATATTTCTATGTAAAACTTTGATTTCCCATGGTGGCCTCGTCCAATCCCCGGGAATCATGATTTGAACAATGTAGAATCTACCCCAGGATGCTTCCACATTAGTTTCAGCTTTTTTAGCCAAGTGGTTCTTGAGAAGATTTCAAAGATTTTTCTTATATATTTCTATGTTAAACTTTGATTCCCAATTGTGGCTCCGCCCGACCCAGGAAATAATGATTTGAAGAATTGGTAATCTACACTATCCTAGGATGCTTGAACATAAGTTTCAGCTTTTTGCCCCAGTGGCTCTTGAGAAGATTTTTAAAGATTTCTTCTAAATATTTCTATGTAAAACTTTTATTCCCCATTGTGGCCCCTCATTAGTCCCGAGGAATCATGATTTTAACAATTTAGAATCAACACTAACCCAGCATGCTTCCACATCACCTTCAGTTTTTCTGGCCAAGTGGTTCTTGAGAAGAAGGTTTTCAAAGTTTTTTCCTATATATTTCAATGGAAAACTTTGATTCCCCATAGTGGCCCCGCCCAACCCCCGGGGATCATGATTCAAACAATTGAGAATGTATTACCCTCGATCCTTCCAGATAAGTTTGTGGTTTTCTACCCCATTGGTTCTTGAGAAGATTTTCAAAA
Organism: Saccostrea cuccullata; assembly: GCF_032062105.1. Taxonomy (NCBI): domain Eukaryota; kingdom Metazoa; phylum Mollusca; class Bivalvia; order Ostreida; family Ostreidae; genus Saccostrea; species Saccostrea cuccullata. The sequence goes on along the minus strand of NW_026923346.1, from coordinate 61,144 downwards.
GATTTATTCTATACATTCCTATGTAAAACTTTGATTTACCATTGTGGTCCCGCCCATCCCCCGGGGGTCATGATTTTAACAACTGAGAATCTACACTACACCAGCATGAATCCACAAAAGATTCAGCTTTTCTGGCCCAGTGGTTCTTGATTAGAAGATTTTTAAAGATTTTTCCTATATATATTTCTATGTAAAATTTTTGATTCCCCATACTCGCACAGCCCTACCCCTGGGCATATTGATTTTAAGAGTTAAAATCTACACTATCCCAGGATGCTTCCACATAAGTATCAGTTTTCCTGGCCCAGTGGTTCTTGAGAAGATTTTGAAAGATTTTTCCAATATATTTCTATGTAAAACTTTGATTCCCCAGTGTGGCCCCGCCCTACCCCCTGGGCGTATGATTCGAACAAGTGAGAATCTACACTACTCCAGGATGCCTTCACATAAGTTTCAGCTTTTCTGCCCCAGGGTTCTTGAGAAGATTATAAAGATTTTTTCTATGTATTTCTATGTAAAACTTTGATTCCCCAATGTGGCCCCTCCCGAGCCCCGGGAATCATGATTTGAACAAATGAGAATATACACTAACCTAGGATGCTTCCACATAACTTTCAGCTTTTCTGGCCCAGTGGTTCTTGAGAAGAAGATTTTTAAAGATTTTTCCTATATATTTCTATGTAAAAATTTGATTCCCCATTGTGGTCCCGCCTTACCCCAGGAGGTCATGATTTTAACAATTTGGAATCTACACTACCCCAGGATGCTTCCACCTAAGTTTCACCTTTTCTGGCCAAGTGGTTCTTGAGAAGAAGATTTTCAAAGATTTTTCTTATATATTTCAATGTTAAATTTTGATTCCCCAGCGTGGCCGCGCCCAACCCCCGGGTATTATGATTTAGACAATTTAGAATCTACACTACCCCAGCATACTTCCACATAAGTTTCAGCTTTTCTGGCCAAGTGGTTCTTGAGAAGAAGATTTTTAAACATTTTTCCTATATATATCTATGTAAAACTTCGTTTCCCCATTGTGGCACGGCCCTATCCCTGGGGGTCATGATTTGAACAATTGAGATTCTACACTCCATCAGGATGCTTCCACATAAGTTTCAGCTTTTCTGGCCCAGTGGTTCTTGAGAACATTTTTAAAGATTTCACTTATATATTTCTATGTAAAATTTTGATTCCCCATTGTGGCCCCGCCCAACCCACAGGGGTCATGATTTTAACAATTTACAATCTACACTACCCCAGGATGCTTCCACACAAGTTTCAGTTTTTCTGGCCCAGTGGTTTTTGAGAAAATTTTTAAACATCTTTATTATATATCTATGTAAAAATCTGATTCCCCATTCTGGCCCCGCCTTAACCCCGGGGGTCAAGATTTTAATAACTTAGAATCACACTACCCAGGATGCTTCCACATAACTTTCAGCTTTTCTGGACCAGTGGTACTTGAGAAGATTTTCAAAGATTTTTCCTGTATATTTCTATGTAAAATTTGATTCCCCATTGTGGCACCGTCCAACCCCAGGGGATCATTATTTGAACAATTGAGAATATAAACTACCCCAGAATGCTTCCAGATAAGTTCCAGCTTTCCTGGCCCAGTGGTTCTTGAGAAAGAGATTTTTAAAGATTTTTCTTATATATTTCTACGTGAAATTTTGATTCCCCATACTGGCACCGCCCTACCCCTGGGGGTCATGATTTTAAGAATTTAGAATCTACACTACCATAGAATGCTTCCAGATAAGTTTCAGCTTTTCTGGCCCAGCGGTTCTTGGGTATAACTTTTTCAAAGATTTTTCCTATATATTTCTACGTAAAACTCTGATTCCCAATTGTGGCCACGCCCAACCCCCAGGGGCCAAGATTTTAACAATGTAGAATCTACACTACCCCAGGATGCTTCCACACAAGTTTAAGCTTTTCTGGCCCAGTGGTTCTTCAGAAGAAGATTTTCAAACATTTTTGCTATATATTTCTATGTAAAACATTGTTTCCCGATCGTGGCACCACTCTACCCCTGGGGTCATGATTTCAAGAATTTAGAATCTACACTACCGCAGAATGCTTCCACAGAAGTTTCAACTTTTCTGACCCAGTGGTTTTTGAAAAAAAGATTTTCAAAGATGTTTCCTATATATTTCTATGGAAAATTTTGATTCCCCATAGTGGCCCCGTCCAACCCCCGGGGATCATGATTTGAACAATTGAGATTATTATACCTCATCATAAATATTCTAAACAACGCGTTATCTGATTGGTTCTAAGTTATCACGTAAAACTTCATATTTCCCGGCCGTCGGCACGCTTTTCATCATATTCCACCTCTTCGGAACACGTAGTGTATTTTCCCGCAATATAGTTCTCGTTCGTTGAACGAAAACTTCCGAGAGAAGTAGACGTCACAATAGCATGGTTTACGTCACAAAACTGATGACAATGTGTTGAACGAAGGGTTTTATAGTAACTTTACGTAAAAAATGAAAGTGACTTTGAGAGCGGTGCCGAATTTGAAAGTTTATGTTTATTTCAAAGGTTTTGCTTGTTTCGGTATAATAAACAATTCATTGCATGAATGTTCGGGAAACATGAAGACTTATTCAGCCAAGAAATATCATATTCCCCTCGGGCAAAGCCCTCGGGGAATATGATTTTTCTTGGCTGAATAAGTCTTCATATTTTCCTCACTGTCATGCAATAAATGTATAATATACACTACTCCAGGATGCTTCCACCTAAGTTTCAACTTTTCTGGTCAAGTGGTTCTTGAGAAGATTTTTAAAGATTTTTCCTATATATTTCTATGTAAAACTTTGATTTCCCATGGTAGCCCCGCCCAACCCCCGGGGATATTGATTTGAACAATGTAGAACCTACACTACCCCAGGATGCTTCCACATTAGTTTCAGCTTTTTAGCCAAGTGGTTCATGAGAAGAAGATTTTCAAAGACTTTTTTTATATATTTCTATGTAAAACTTTGATTCCCCATTGTGGCTCCGCCTGACCAAGGAAATAATGATTTGAAGAATTTGTAATATACACTTCCCCAGGATGCTTCCACATAAGTTTCACCTTTTCTGCCTCAGTGTTCTTGAGAAGATTTTTAAAGATTTATTCTATATATTTCTATGTAAAACTTTGAATCCCCATTGTGATCCCGCGCATCCCCCGGGGGTCATGATTTTAACAAATGAGTATCTTCACTACATCAGGATACTTCCACATAAGTTTCAGCTTTTCTGGCCCAGTGGTTCTTGAGAAGAAGATTTTAAAGATTTTTCCTATATATTTCTATATTGAAATTTTGATTCCCAATACTGGCACCGCCCTACCCCTGGGGGTCATGATTTTAAGAGTTTAGAATCTACACTACCCTAGGATGCTTCTACATAAGTTTCAGTTTTTCTGGCCCAGTGGTTCTTGAGAAGAAGATTTTAAAACATTTTTCCTCTATATTTCTATGTAAAACTTCGTTTCCCCATTGTGGCACGGTCCTATCCCTGGGTGTCATGATTTGAACAACTGAGAATATACACTACATCAGGATACTTCCACATAAGTTTTAGCTTTTCTGGCCCAGTGGCTCTCGAGAACATTTTTAAAGATTTTACTTATATATTTCTATGTAAAATTTTGATTCCCCATTGTGGCTCCGCCCAACCCTCTGGGTAATGATTACAACAGTTTAGAATCTACACTACCCCAGATGCTTCCACATAAGTTTCAGCTTTTCTGGCCCAGAGGTTCTTGAGAATATTTCTAAAGATTTGTCCTATATATTTTTATGTAAAATTTTGATTCCCCATTGTGGCCCTGCATTACCCCCTGGAGTCAGGATTTTAACAATTTGGAATCTACACTACCCCAGGATGCTTCCACATAAGTTTCAGCTTTTCTGCTCCAGTGGTTCTTTAGAAGATTTTTAAAGATTTTTCCTATATATTTTCATGTAAAACTTTGATTCCCCATTGTGGCCCCGCCCAACGCGCGGGGGTCATGATTTTAACATTTTAGAATCTACACTACCCCAGGATGCTTCCAGATAAGTTTTAGCTTTTCTGGCCCAATGGTTCTTGAGAAGAAGATTTTCAAAGATTTCTCATATATATTTTTATGTAAAACTTTGAATCCCCATTGTGGCCCGGACCAACCCCCAGGGGTAATGATTTTAACAATTTACAATCTGCACTACCCCAGGATGCTTCTAGATAAGTTTCATCTTTTCTGGCCCAGTGGTTCTTGAGAAGATTTTCAAACATTTTTCCAATATATTTCTATGTAAAAGTTTGTTTCCCCATTGTGGTACCACCCTATCCCCGGGGGTCATGATTTGAACAAGTTAGAATCTACACTACACCAGAATGCTTCCACATAAATTTCAGCTTTTCTGGCCTAGTGGTTTTTCAGAAAATTTTAAAAGATCTTTCCTATATATTTCTATGCAAAATTTTCATTCCCAATTGTGGCCTCGCCCAAACCCCGGGGGTCATGATTTTAAGAATTTAAAATCAACACTACCCCAATATGCTTCCACATAAGATTCAGCTTTTCTGGCCAAGTGGTTCTTGAGAAGAAGATTTTCATAGATTTTTCCTATATCTTTCTATGTAAAACTTTGATTCTCAATTGTGGCACCACCCTATCCCAGTGGTTCTTGAGAAGAAGATTTTCAAAGACTTCTCCTATATATTTCTATGTAAAACTTTGAATCCCAATAGTGGCCCCATCCAACCCCAGGGGATCATGATTTGAACAATTTAGAATCTACACTAATCTCCAAATAAGTTTCAGCTTTTCTGGCCCAGTGGTTTTTTAGAAAATTTTTAAAGATCTTTCCTATATATCTATGTAAAAATTTGATTCCCCATTCTGGCCCCGCCTTACCCCCGGGGGTCAAGATTTTAACAACTTAGAATCAACACTACCCAGGATGCTTCCACATATCTTTCAGCTTTTCTGCCCCAGTGGTTCTTTAGTAGATTTTTAAACATTTTTCCTATATATTTGTATGTAAAATTTTGATTCACCATTGAGGACCCGCCCAACCCCCAGGGGTCATGATTTGAACAATTCAGAATCTACACTACCCCAGGATGCCTCCACATAAGTTTCAGCTTTTCTACCCCAGTGGTTCTTGAGAAGATTTTTAAAGATTTCTTCTATACATTCCTTTGTAAAACTTTGATTCCCCATTGTGGATCATGATTAGAACAATTGAGAATATGAACTACCCCAGAATGCTTCCAGATAAGTTTCAGCTTTTCTGGCCCAGTGGTTCTTGAGTAGAAGATTTTCAAAGATGTTTCCTATATATTTCTGTGTAAAACTTTGATTCCCCATTTTGGCCCCGCCTTACCCCCGGGGGTTATGATTTTAACAATTTAGAATCAACTCTTCCCCAGGATGTTTCCACATCAGCTTCACTTTTTCTGGCCTAGTGGTTCTTGAGTAGAAGATTTTCAAAGATTTTTCCTATATATTTCTATGTAAAGCATTGTTTCCCGATCGTGGCACCGCCCTACCCCTGGGGGTCATGATTTTAAGAATTGAGAATCTACACTACATCAGGATACTTTCACATAAGTTATAGCTTTTCTGGCCCAGTGGTTCTTGAGAAGAAGATTTTCAAACATTTTTCCTATATATTTCTATGTAAAGCATTGTTTCCCGATCGTGGCACCGCCCTACCCCTGGGGGTCATGATTTTAAGAATTTAGAATCTACACTACATCAGGATACTTTCACATAAGTTTCAGCTTTTTCTGGCCCAGTGGTTCTTGAGAAGAATATTTTCAAAGATTTTTCCTATATATTTCTATGTAAAATTTTGATTCCCCATTGTGGCCCCGCCCAACCCGCGGGGGTCATGATTTTAACAATTTAGAATATACACTACCCTAGGATGCTTCCACGTAAGTTTCAGTTTTTCTGGCCCAGTGGTTCTTGAGAAGATTTTTAAAGATTTTTCCAATATATTTCTATTCAAAACTTTGATTCCCCATTGTGGCCCCGCCCAACCCACAGGGGTCATGATTTTAACAATTTAGAATCTACACTACCCCAGGATGCTTTCAGAAAAGTTTCAGCTTTTCTGGCCCAGTGGTTCTTGAGAAGATTTTCAAACATTTTCCGTTGTAAAGCATTGTTTCCCAATCGTGGCACCGCCCTACCCCTGGGGGTCATGATTTTAACAATTGAGAATCTACACTACATCAGGATACTTTCACATAAGTTATAGCTTTTCTGGCCCAGTGGTTCTTGAGAACATTTTTAAAAATTTCTCCTATATATTTGTATGTAAAATTTTGATTCCCCGTTGTGGCCCCGCCCAACCCCCGGGGTCATGATTTCAAAAGCTCAGAATCTACATTACCCCAGGATGCTTCCATATAAATTTTAGATTTTCTGGCCAAGTGGTTCTTGAGAAGAAGATTTTTTAAGATTTTTCCTATGTATTTCTATGTAAAACTTTCTTTCCCCATTGTGGCACCGCCCTATCCCTGTGGGTCATGATTTGAACAATTGAGAATCTACACTACCCCAGGATGCTTCCACATAAGTTTCAGCTTTTCTCGCCCATTGTTCTTGAGAAGAAGATTTTCAAAGATTTTTCCTATATATTTCTATGTAAAACTTTGATTCCCAATAGTGGCCTCGTCCAACCGCTCGGGGATCATGATTTGAACAATTGAGAATCTGTACTACCCCAGGATGCTTCCACATAAGTTTCAGCTTTTCTCGCCCAGTTGTTCTTGAGAAGAAGATTTTTAAAGATTTTTCCTATATATTTCTATGTGAAACTTTGATTCCCCATAGTGGCCCCGTCATACCCCCGGGGATCATGATTTGACCAATTGAGAATACACACTACCCCAGGATGCTTCCAGATAAGTTTCAGTTTTTCTGACCCAGTAGTTCTTGAGAAGAAGATTTTCAAAGATTTTTCCGATATATTTGAATATAAAAGTATAGATCATGTATACAGTGGAGCCTCATTTATCAAGACGCTTTGGTTCCCAGTCAATTTGTCCGGATATGTGAAGCGTCTGGATACCTGAATCACCAGTTAAACAAGACAAAATAACATTTAAAAAATCTGTTCCAATGAAAAATCATCCGGATACTTAACCACCCGGATATCTGGCATCCGGATATCTGAAGGTCCACTGTAATAAATAACAACGACTTTTTATCAATGAAATATACATTCTATAACCAAATCAATCTATATATTGATTTTTTTCTTTTAAGTGGCAGGTATCAATTTATTTTCCTTTCAGTACTTTGATTTAAAAATCAAAAATAAAGAATTTTCACTTTTCCCCCGTTTCCCTAGAAACTATTGACAATTTGCAATTTTTAAATCCAATGAGCACAATTACAGATACTAATCATGACATAAATAAAATTTCATGAAGAATGTTCAAGGGACCAGAGAGAACACTCGCGGACAAAATTCGTCGCTTTTTGCAGGTTTCCATGGCAACAGTAGCCATTTTGAAACTGAATGACCACACAACACAACTAGAAACCGTGATTCTCCTTTGAGGAAAGTTTCAGGAAGATTGTCTCAGCCATCTTTGAGAAACAGCCCGTAGAACAAAAACATGCGTACAATCGCAATATGTCGCCCGACTTCGTTTGGGGTGACATAACTAGAAAGTCTGCTATTGCAAGCAATAGCATATGTCGCCCTGAACTGGACAAGACTTTCATTTTTTGTATCATTTAAATAATACCCATTAGCTAAGCTTAGACAACCATCAATGCATATCAGTTCTTTCAGTACTTTCAGTACTTTGATTTAAAAATCAAAGTAAAAGAATTTTCACTTTTCCCCTGTTTTCATGGAAACTATTGACAATTTGCAATTTTTAAATCCAATGAGTACAATTACAGATACTAATCATTACATAAATAAAATTTCATGAAGAATGTTCAAGGGACCAAAGAGAACACTTATGGACAAAATTTGTCATTTTTTGCAGGTTTCCATGGCAACGGTAGCCATTTTGAAACTGAATGACCACACAACACAACTACAAGCAGTGATATCCTTTGAAGAAAGTTTCAAGAAGATTGTCCCAGCCATTTCTGAGAAACAGCCTGGAGAACAAAAACATGCGTACAATCGCAATATGTCGCCTGACTTCGTTCGGGGTGACATCATAATAACTAGAAAAGAAACTCGTTGCGAGCAACGAGAGGTCTTCCGTCCGATTCTGAAAAAAAACCCCGCAAAATCGAGCTGAAAAAGTGATACAACTTTTTATGGAAACAAAGGGGATTGAACCCGGGTCACCAGCATGAAAATCCATAGCGCTTACTATTACACTATTGGGACCACAGCTCTAAATCTACTTGTATATACTTCTGAAACAATACATCTGTCTTAGAATAATAAAAGGCGGGTTACTATTCAAAATTTAGCGCCAAACACCACGAGTGAATCTTCGCGCCTTTTCTTTGGAATGTCCCATTAAATAGGTGTGATAGTTTCAATGGAAATAAAAAAGAACGTTCTTATAGCTAAAATTTCAAGGTAAAGAAATTGTTTGTAACACATTTACAAATTCTATGGCGTAAATAGATAAGTAACACTAAATCAATGAAACTGCTATAATTTTTTACTTTTTAAAATTTCCTGTTTATCCCCATACTGAACTATCTCAATTAGTTAAACTTTCATGAAAAGGTTGAAATGTTTCGCCGATAAACATGTGTCGCCCTAAGACGGTAAAGGAATTAAATACCATTTATGTTCAATAACTTAAATCATATCTTTGAGACAAGAATATTAATATAAACTCAATTCTTCAAAAAAAATCTTTTTCTTATGTTTGTCTTTCCTGTTAGTTTAATATGACTCAAGTGTACATGAGCAAAACAGTGGATACGTTTAATACTTACTATATATACATCGATATTGTTTCTTCGCGGGCATGTTAAGGAAGCATATAAGTCATTTTTGATGTTTTGAATTTTTTACATATGAACCCTGATTTTTCATAAAACCATGCATAACTTGGGATTCTAGCAGCACTTTCCAACTAATTTAGGAGGCAAACTTTCCATATGTACAGATTTTATGTTTTGAAATATCCATCTTATTGTTGTTCTGTTGCATTATTTGTGTAAAAAATGACTGAGGAAAGGCCGATCGGGATACGTATATAGCTGAATCTCTTCGAAAGAGAAAAATCTATAAAAATAAATTAGCATACCTGTTTTATTAACTGAACTCGATATGAATATCACAAAATATTAACAATATTTGCTGTTAAACTCCATTTTCCGTATCTTTGTACATGCCGTATTAGCCAAATTCTCTTTACACAGCATGATCAATTCCAAAGTTACTTTATGTACACATATATATGTATTTCATTTGCACATTTAGTCTTTTCTTTTTCTACTTTGAGAACCAGCCGAAACCAATTGTAGAATACGTTTGAGACGACCATGGATTTAAACTTACTAGTTGGACACAGAATTGCAACGTAACTACATCGTGACAATCCCCGTATTCCTTTACATTTCATTTATCCTTATTTACTTTCGTTCAAGCAAACGCTTGGCTGCCTCTGAAAAGCCCTATTGCGAAATGTCGGAGTTGACATAGACAGCCGCCATATTGGGCCCGCTTCAGATTTTCAGATGTTAATATTTACAGTTTGGATTTATCAATGTTCAAACAAATTATATAGTAAGCATTATAAGACAGTCTCTATTAATATTCCAAAAATAAATGAAAAATATTGAAAAACAAAAAAGTTAGAAAATACGTACTATTTAAATTCGCTTCCGCTGGCGACCGGAAGTACTGACGACACACGAAAAGGTGATTTCACATATCTAAAAGTCATCATCTATCATCTCTAACAAGTCTCCAGTTAATATCTTGGACCATTTTCGTAAAAAAGGGGGGACAAAAATCCATTTTAAAATCAGAAAACTGTCAATAACTTGGAACCAAAGGTGAGTATTCCAAATTTTCTTTCTGATGAACAAAGTTCATATAATGACAAATAATTCCTGAAAGTTTCATTGAAAACCACCGAATAGTTTTCGAGAAATCGCCTGCACAAAATTTTGGGGAAAAAAATAAGAATAATAATAATAACAGTAGAATCACTATAAGGTCTTCCGCTGAAGAAGGAAGACCTTAACTAGAAAATTTGCTATTGCAAGTAATAGATTATGTCGACCCGAACTGGACAAGAATTTCATTTTTTGTATCACTAAAACAATACCCATAAGCTAAGCTTGGACAACCATCAACTCGTATCAGTACTTTCAGTACTTTGATTTAAAAATCAAAGTTAAAGTATTTTCACTTTTCCCCTGTTTCCCTGGAAACTATTGAAATTTGCAATTTTTAAATCCAATGAGCAAAATTACAGATACTTATTTTATAAATAAAATTTCATGAAGAATGTTCAAGCGATCAGAGAGAACACTTGCGGACAAAATTCATTGCTTTATGCAGGTTTTCATGGCAACGGTAGCCATTTTGAAACTGAATGACCACACAACACAACTACAACCAGAGATCCTCATTTGAGGAAAGTTTCAGGAAGATTGTCTCAGCCATCTCTGAGAAACAGCCTGGAGAACAAAAACATGCGTACAATCGCAATATGTCCCCCGATCTCGTTTGGGGTGACATAATAATAACTAGCCTGTAACGGGAACCATTACAGATGTTCCCCAAACGCTCCCCAACTCCCTTTTGTGCCATATTCTCTATAAGCTTCATTAAATAAGACAAACTCGATGCATATTAGACTTTAACAATGTTTTCCCAGAAGTATACCAAGTTTATTCAAATTTCAGCATTGCATTCATGTGCATTTGAATGCATGTGCGTAATGACCATATCATCTTGTCTACACTGTTCATATATCTTAATATACTAAATATTTCAGTATCCAAAAGTATTTAAAAAATATCTAGTGAATTTGTAATTTTACTCATTTCAAGTGAAAGCATGTGCATGCATGTGCATGATGACCATACACTTTTGTAGGAGTCCATAATGTCTATCTATGTTCTGAATCCCATCCTGTTTGGTTGAAAAAGGGAGTTATAGCCATTTAAAGTTTAAGCCAGTCAGATTGCAGCACACGTGCATGCGCGTGATTTCATGAGAATTTTTATATATCATATTGTAGGATATCCTAATGCATGCCTTTGTTTTAAATTTCAAAGCATTTCATCAAAAAAAAAAAAAAGATATTGAAAATTTTGTTTCAGTCAATCAGAGCGAAGCGCACGTTCATGCACATGAATGCACATGCATGCATGTGGATGATGACCATACCCTTTTGTAGGAGTCCATAATGTCTATCTATGCTCTGAATCCCATAGTGTTTGGTTGAAAACCAAGGGAGTTATAGCCATTTAGAGTTTGAGCCAATCAGATTGCAGCGCACGTGCATGCACATGATTTCATGAGAATTTTTATATATCATATTGTAGGATATCCTAATGCATGCCTTTGTTTTCAATTTCAAAGCATTTCATCAAAAAACAAAAAAGATATTGAGAATTTTGTTTCAGCCAATCAGAGCGAAGTGCACGTGCATCCGCGTGAGTTCTTGCTAATTTGACAGTGTCATATTATCTACACTAATAACATATCTTTATATAATAAGTTTCAAAGCATTTCATCATAAAAAGTCAAAGATATAGCTATATTAAGTATATCAGTCATTTCACGTGCACGCACGTGCATGCGTATGCGCGCAAAATGACCTTCGTTCCGCACACCTACATTTCATACCTATTAACCCTAAAAACGTTTTAACTCAACTGGGTGAGCAGTTTCTGAGAACACTCGCGGACAAAAAAGTACCGGAGAACAAATCAGAAAAAAAGAACTAGAAAGGCTTCTATTGCAAGCAATAGGTTATGTCAACCCGAACTGGACAAGACTTTCATTTTTTTCATCTCTAAAACAAAACCTATTAGCTAAGCTATGAAAACCATCAACTCGTATCAGTCCTTTCAGTACTTTGATTTAAAAATCAAAGTAAAAGAATTTTCACTTTTCCCCTGTTTCCATGGAAACTATTGACAATTTGCAATTTTTAAATCCAATGAGCACAATTACAGATACTAATTATTACATCAAAAAAATTTCATGAAGAATGTTCAAGGGACCAGAGAAAACACTTGCGGACAAAATTTGTAGCTTTTTGCAGGTTTCCATGGCAAAGGTAGACATTTTAATACTGAATGACCACAAAACACAACTAAAAACCGTGATCCTCCTTTGAGGAAAGTTTCAGGAAGATTGTCCCAGCCATCTTTGAGAAACAGCCTGGAGAACAAAAACATGCATACAATTGCAATATGTCGCCTGACTTCATTCGGGGCAACATAACAATAACTAGAAAATTTGCTATTGCAAGTAATAGATTATGTCGACCCAAACTGGACAAGACTTTCATTTTTTGTATCACTAAAACAATACCCATTAGCTAAGCTTGGACAACCATCAACTCGTATCAGTACTTTGATTTAAAAATCAAAGTTAAAGAATTTTCATTTTTCCCCTGTTTCCCTGGAAACTATTGATAATTGCAATTTTAAAATCCAATGGGCACAATTACAGATACCAATCATTACATCAATAAAATTTCATGAAGAATGTTCAAGGGACCAGAGAGAACACTCGCGGACAAAATTTGTAGCTTTTTGCAGGTTTCCATGACAATGGTAGACATTCTGAAAATGAATGACCACACAAGACAATTACAAACAGTAATCCTCCTTTGAGGAAAGTTTCAGGAAGATTGTCCCAGCCATCTCTGAGAAACAGCCTGGAGAACAAAAACATGAGTACAATTGCAATATGTTGTCCCCCGACTTCGTTCGGGGCAACATAGCTAGAAAGTCTGCTATTGTAAGCAATAGCGTATGCGCCCCAAATTGGACAAGACTTTCATTTTTTCATCCCTAAAACAATACCCATTAGCTAAGCTAAGAAAACCATCAACTTGTATCAGTACTTTCAGTACTTTGATTTAAAAATCAAAGTTAAAGTATTTTCACTTTTCCCCTGTTTCCATGGAAACTATTGACAATTTGTAATTTTTAAATCCAATGAGCACAATTACAGAAACTAATCATTACATCAATAAAGTTTCATGAAGAATGTTCAAGGGACCAGAGAGAACTCTCGCGGACAAAATTTGTAGCTTTTTGCAGGTTTCCATGGCAACGGTAACCATTCTGAAAATGAATGACCACAAAACACAACTACAAACCGTAATCCTCCTTTGAGGAAAGTTTCAGGAAGATTGTCCCAGCCATCTCCAAAAAACAGCCTAGAGAACAAAAACTACGTACAATCGCATTATGTCGCCCAAGTTCGTTTGAGGCGACATAACTAGAAAGTTTGCTATTGCAAGCAATAGGGAATGTTGCCCCGAACTGGACAAGTCTTTCATTTTTTCATCACTAAAACAATACCCATTAGGTAAGCTTGGACAACCATCAATTCGAATATCAGTTCCTTCAGTACTTTGATTTAAAAATTAAAGTAAAAGAATTTTCACATTTCCCCTGTTTCCATGAAAACTATTGAAAATTTGCAATTTTAAATGCAACATGCACAATAACAGATACTAATCATTACATCAATAAAATTTCATGAAGAATGTTCAAGGGACCATTGAAAACACTCAGCATTCGTCACATTTTGCAGGTTTCCATGGCAATGGTAGACATTTTGCAACTGAATGAACACACAACATAACTACAACCAGTGATCGTCCTTTGAGTAAAGTTTCAGGAAGATTGTCCCAGCCATCTCTGAAGAACAGCTTGTATAACAAAAACATGCGTACAATCGCAATATGTTGACGAACTGCATTTGGGGTGACATAATAAGAAAGACAGTAAAAACAATATGTTCCCCAACTTCATTTGGGGAACATAATAAACTGTTGGGTGTCATTAAGGTCAGACGACACATTCTTCATATATATCTTTTGGTATTATATAAAAAAATATGCATATTTGTCATTCTCATAAGATTTCTACATTGTTTTCATTATGTTTTAAATATAAGTACATAAAACAAGAGGCCCAGGTGCCACATCGCTCAACTGAGCACATTGGCTAGGAAAAATCACATCAGATCCGACCTGAATGTTTACTGAGGTGGGGGTGGGGGCTTGAATTATAATACTTTTTATGCCCCCATAAACAAAGTTTCGTGGGTATATAGTTTTTGTCGTGTTTGTCCGTCTGTCTGTCTCTCTGTCCGCAAAAACTTTAACCTTGCCCATAACTTTTGATTTAGTGGAGCTATGACATTTGTATTTCACGTGTATTCCTTGTGACAAGACCTTTTTTTGGGTACCACCAAATTTGACCTTTTGACCTTGGAGTTCGACCCACTTTTACACAAAAATTTTGAACTTTTACTTTGGCCATATCTTTTGAACAGTAGATACCAGGACATTTTTACTTGACATACGTATTCTTTGTGGACCTTTCACTGAGTACCAACAACCTTGACCTTTTGACCTTGGAGATTTCAGTACTTATGAAAAAACTTTAACCTTGGCTATAACTTCTGAACAGAAAGAGCTAGGTCTTTCATACTTCACATATGTAATTCTTGTGAGAAGACTCTTCATTAAATACCACGAACCTTGACCCTTTGACCTTGACATTTAACATACTTTAAAAGTACAACCTTGACAATAATTTTTGAAGGGTTAGGACTAGGGCTTTCATACCTCAAATATTGAATCCTTGTGACAAGACCTTTCATTTGATACCAAGAACCTTTGACTTTGAAGTTTAACCCACTTTTACACAAAAATTCCAAACTTTTACCTTGGCCCTAATTTTTAAAGGGTAGATACTGGGAATTTTATATTTCAAATATCAATTCTCTTTGGCAAGACGTTTCATTTGAAAACCAAGAATTTTGACTTTTGACCTTGGAGATTTCCGTACTTACCAAAACAAAAGGCCCATGGCCACATCGCTCACCTGAGTAACTTTGGTGATGCAGTTCTTTTCCAGATTTTCCCACTTCTTTTATCTATTTTAACCCCCTCCCCCCCCCCCCCCCCCCCCACAACCATCCCCATCTTGATTTTAACAATTTAAAATCTACACTATCCCAGGATGCTTCCACGTCAGTTTCAGCTTTCCTGTCCTAGTGGTTCTTGAGAAGATATTTCCTATATATTTCTATGTAAAACTTGGATTCCTTATTGTGGCCCCACTCTAACCCCGGGGGTCATGAGTTTAACAATTTAGAATCGACACTACCCCAGAATGCTTTCACATAAGTTTCAGCTTTGCTGGTCAAATGGTTCTTGAGAAGAAGATTTGAATAAAAAATTTCCTATATATTTCTATGTAAAACTTGGATTCCCTATTGTGGCCCCGCCCTACCCCCGGGGGTCAAGATTTTAAAAATTTAGTTTCTACACTATCCCAGGATGCTTCCACATAAGTTTCAGCTTTTCTGGCCCACTGGTTCTTGAGAAGAAGATTTTTTAATGACCCCATCCTATTTTGTCTTTTCTTGATTATCTCCCCTTGGAAGGGGACTTGGCCCCTCATTTTTACAATCTAAACTCCACATCATCCAAGGATGCTTTGTACCAAGTTTGGTTAAAATTGGCCCAGTGGTTCTTGAGAAGAAGTTGAAAATGTGAAAAGTTTACAGATGGACGGACGGACTACGGACAAAATGTGATTAGAAAAGCTCACTTAAGCCTTCGGCTCAGGTGAGCTAAAAACCTTGGTCATAACTTTTGAACAGTAAGGGCTAGGGCTTTCATACTTCAAATATGTAATCCTTGTGGGAAAACGTTTCATTGGATATAAACAACATTGACCTTGACCTTGGAGTTTGACATACTTTTTACAAACTTTAACATTTGCCAAAACTTTTGAACAGTAGGGGCTAGAGCTTTCATATTTCACATATGTAATCCTTGTGACAAGACCTTAAATTGGATATCAAGAACATTGACCCTTTGACCTTGACCTTGGAGTTTGACCTTCTTTTTACAAACTTTAACCTTTGCAATAACTTTTAAACGGTAAGGGCCAGCGCTTTCATACTTCCCATATATAATCTCTGAGACAAGGCCTTTCTTTAGAAACCAACAATCTTGACTTGACCCCGGAGTTTGTCCTACCTTTAAAAATGTTAACCTTGGTCATAACCCTTGAACAGGTGGTGCTAGGGTTTTATATTTCACATTTGTATTTCTTCTGAAAAGGCCTTACTTTAGGTAGCAACATATTTGATCGCATTTGAGAAATCTTAACCTTCACTATGTTGCAATACGGGGGCATCAGTGTTTCAGAAACCTGTCTTGTTGAGAATGCATTCATATCAATATAGCATATGACTTTTCTGTTCTTGATAAAAAGATTTCTGTTTAAACATTTTGTTCCTATATATTACTTTGTAATAATTTGAATTTGATTCCCCATTGTTTCCCTGACCCTACCCCAAAGGATCATGATTTGAACAAATTTAAATTTTCAACACAAAGCTTTTCTGTTCTTGAGATTTTTCCCTATATTTTTTTATGTAAAACTTTGATAGGCCATTTTGGCCCCACCCTACCCCTGGGGGTCATGATTTGAACAAACTTGAATCTACACTACCTGAGGATAATTTCACATAAGTTTCATCTTTCCTGACTCCTGGTTCTTAAAAGATTTTTAAAGATTTTTCCTATGTAAAACTTTGATCAGCCATTGTGGCCCCACCCTACTCCAGGGGGTCATGATTTGAACCAACTAGAATCTACATTACCTAAGGATGATTCTATATAAATAGCACTAATCATGGCTTTGAAGTATTTGAAAAGAAGATTTTAGTTTTCCCTATATATTGATATGTTTAACTTTGATCAGCTATTTTGGCCCCACCCTACCCCTGTGGGTCATGATTTGAACAAACTTGAATCTACACTACCTGAGAATAATTTCACATAAGTTTCATCTTTCCTGTCTAATGGTTCTTGGGAAGAAGATTTTTAAAGATTTTTCCAATATACTCCTATGAAAAACTTTGATTGGCCATTTTGGCCCCACCCTATCCCCGAGGGGCATGATTTGAACAAACTTAAATCTACACTACATCAGGATGATTCCACATAAGTTTTATCTTTCCTGGCCCAGTGGTTCTTGAGAAGATTTTTAAAATGACATTAATTTTTCTCTATTTCAAAATTATCTTCCCTTGGAAAAGGGCTTGGCCCTTCATCTGAACAAACTTGAATCACCTTTACCCAAGAATACTTTGTTACAAACTTGGTTGAAACTGGCCCAGTGGTTCTTGAGAAGAAGACGAAAATGTAAAAAGTTTACGCCAACGACAACAACAACAAGAGGCCCATGGGCCCCATTGCTCACCTTAGCACGGTGGCTAGGAAAAAGTAGACATTGGTTTATTATTGAAAAGTTTAAATCCAAAAGTAATCCCATGACCTATAATGGCTTTCCTATTCTTGAGAAAATGATTTTTAAAGAATTTTCCTAGATATGTCTATGTAAAACTTTGATAGGCCATTGTGGACCCGCCCTACCCCCGGGGGTCATGATTTGAACAAATTTGAATCTACACAACCTGAGGATGCTTCCATATAAATATGATCAATTATGGCTTTGCTATTCTTGAGAAGAATATTTTTAAAGAATTTTCCTATCTATTTCTATGTAAAACTTTGATTGGCCATTTTGGCTTTGCCCTACCCCCAGTGTCATGATTTAAAGAAACATGAATCTACACAACCTGAGGATGCTTCCATATAAATACGATCAATTATAGCTTTGCAATTCTTGAGAAGAAGATTTAAATTTTTTTTTTTTTTTTTTTTTATATTTCTATATTTAAAACTTTGATCGACCATTTTAGCCCTGCCCTACCCCTGGGGGTCATGACTTAACAAATTTGAATCTACACTACCTGAGTATAATTTCACATAAGTTTCATCTTTCCTGTCTAAGGGTTCTTGAGAAGAAGACTTTTAAAGATTTTTCTTATATATTCCTATTTAAAACTTTGATCAGCCATTTTGGCCCCAACCTACTCCGGGGGGTCATGATTTGAACAAACTTGAATCTATACTACCTGAGGATGCTTCCATATAAATATGATCAATTATGGCCTTGCTATTCTTGAGAAGAAGATTTTTAAAGAATTTTCCTATATATTTCTATGTAAAAATTTGGTCGGCCATTGTGGCCCTGCCCTACCCCCAGGGGTCATGATTTGAAGAAACATGAATCTACACTACCTGAAGATGTTTACCCATAAGTTTCATCTTTCCTGTCACAGTGGTTCTTGAGAAGATTTTTAAAACATGCCACCAAATTTTCATTAATTCCCAATTATCTCCCCTTGAATGAGGGCGTGGCCCTTCATTTGAAGAAACTTGAATCCCCTTCACCCAAGGATGCTTTGTGGCAAGTTTGGTTGAAATTGGCCAAGCGGTTCTTGAGAAGAAGTCGAAAATGTGAAAAGTTTACAGACAGACAGACAGACAAACAGACGAACACCGGACAAAATTTTGATCAGAAAAGCTCACTTGAGCCTTTGGCTCAGGTGAGCTAAAAATATGATGGAGGACATTCAGATGATTACCCATATGGGATATATAAGAAATATCTCCCTGTGGGGTCTTGTCCAGATGCCTGGTAAGGTACCCTAATTTCTTGTGAGGAAGCTTCTCTAAGTTCCTAGACATCAGAGACAAAGTCTTGGGAAAAATTATATATTTTTGAGGAAAGTGTCATCTGACCTTAACTGGAAAGATTTCTAGAAATTGCACAGTATGATAACATGAGCCCCATCCCCCAGGTGCTACAGGACCATGCAATTCAATATTTTTGTTTTCATCCTATACATCAGATGGGAAACACTAAAACTGGTTGATTTGGTCAAGCTTATTATAATTCCTAAAGAGAAGCTGAAAATTTCCAAAAGTTACTAAAAAAATACAACATAAAAAACCCAACAGTTAGTACAAAATACAACACAAAAAACTCATCAGTTACTTCCAACATGCAACATACCCTAAAGGCAAGAAACAGATAGCAATAGGTCATCTAAGACAGTGATTCAAGTGACCTAAAAATATTCACAAAAAGTAATATCACTGGCAAAAAATAAATTTAAGCTTGGCAAAAAATAAATTTATTAGCTTAAAGTCAATAGAATTGAAATAATAAAATCATTTACAAACAAGAGGCCCAGGGGCCACATCGCTCACCTGAATACATCGGCTAGGAAAAAGCACAAATCAGATCAGAATTGAAAAGTTTACCGGGGGGGGGGAGGCTTGAATTTTAATACTTCTTGAGATTGTCTTCATATTAATATAGCTTTTCTGTTCTTGGGATTTTTTCCTTGTAAAACGTTGATCCACCATTGTGGCCCCACCCTACCCTTGGGGGTTATGATTTGAACAAATTTAATTCTACACTACCTGAAAATGCTTCCATATAAATATCACTAATCACGGCTTTGCTATTCTTTGGAAGAAAATTTTTTAAATATACTTTAATGTAAAACTTGGATCCCCCATTGTGGCCCCACCCTATCCCTGGGGGTTATGATTTGAACAAACTAGAATCTACACTACCTGATGATGCTTCCATATAAATATCACTAATCATAGCTTTGCAGTACTTGAGAAGATTTTAAAAGATTTCCCTATTCTAGTTATTAAGATTTCTAGTCCTATGTAGAACTTTGATCAGCCATTTTGCCCCCCCCCCCCCAACCCCCAGGAGTCAAGACTTGAACAAATTTGAATCTACACAACCTGAGGATGATTACACATAAGTTTCATCTTTCCTGGCCCAGTGGTTCTTGAAAAGAAGATTTTTAAAGATTTTCCCTATATACTCCTATGTAAAACTTTGATCGGCCATTGTGGCCCCACCCTACCCCTGGGGGTCATGAATTGAACAAACCTGGATCTACACTACATGAGGATGCTTCCACATAAGTTTCATCTTTCCTGGCCCAGTGGTTCTTGAGAAGAAGATTTTTAAAGATTTTCCCTATATATGGCCCCACCCTACCCCCAGGGGTCATGAATTGAACAAACTTGAATCTACACTACCTGAGGATGCTTCCACATGAGTTTCATCTTTCCTGGCCCAGTGGTTCTTGAGAAGAAGACTTTTGAAAAATGCCATTAATTTTTCACTAATTCATAATTATCTCCCCTTAGAAAAGGGCGTGGCCCTTCATTTGAACAAACTTGAATCCCCTTCACCTAAGAATACTTTGTGGCAAGTTTGGTTGAAATTGGCCCAGTGGTTCTTGAGTAGAAGATGAAAATGTGAAAAGTTTACGCCGACGATGCCGACAACGACGACAGACAACGGACAAATTTTGATCAGAAAAGCTCACTTGAGCCTTCGGCTCAGGTGAGCTAAAAAGTTACATATCACAGGCTATTAATAAAAAAAATCACTTTTTAAAGTCAATTCTGTCTTTTTTGCAAGCAGTTAACTGGCATATATATTTATTATCTAAAGATAAAATATAAATTGCATGTGCATCAAAGTGATCAGAACTAAAAATTAAATTGTTCCCTTATCCAGCATCTAAATTAATACTGCTTTGTATTGTGTAAACTATCTGCACAATAAAGTTGTGAATACTGATAAAAAAAGACAAAAAAATCAAATAAATAAAATGAAACTAACACATATACCTCTAAAATGGATTTTACATATTTTTCATTCTTAGAAAAATACATGTATAACTATATACTTCAAGTATACCTCGAATTCAATTGGCACTATCTGTTCATAAAAACTGTCAACATGTATACACTCATGAATATAGAACTAATGAAAAGAACTCTGGAAATCTGTTTAGGCTGTTTGCAACAGTCAAGAATATTTTTTTTAATTTAGCACTTTAATATTCTAATTCATCTGGGTCTCTTTTAAAAGCTGGTACTTCATCATCACTTAAGGAATCTCTCCTTTTTGTTGACTGAGCTTTATCTGATTCCTCGGAGACAGAATCCTTCCTAAAGGAGACTTTTTCTTTTGAAAATAAAGGTTTTATCTTACTTTCTGCATCATTGGAGATATATTTCTCTGATTCTGACTTGTCAAATTTAGCTTTCTCCTCTTCCCCTTGTAGTTCCTTTTTTTCCTCTTTTCCCTCCAAATCTGCTTGAGATACTGTATCAGAGGATATTTTGTCATCTGGCTGTGTCTGTCTACCTTTTGTGTCTTCTGTTGGTGTTTTGTTCCAGTCTTTGGGAGTTGTTGTGTCATCTGTAGTTGATTTATACTCAGTCTGGTCTTCCTGAGTTGTTGTCTCTTCTGTTAATGATTTGGTTGGATCTTCCCGAGTTATCGTTTCATCAGCTGAAGATTTGGTTGGTTCTTCCCCAGTTGTGGTTTCATCTGTTGAAGATTTATACTGGTCATCTGTAGGGGTTTTACTGTCAGATTTACTGGATTCTTGTCTTACACTTGAGCTTGTGTCAGTTTTACTTGCCGACTGTATGTCACTTTCTTCATTAAAGGCCGGTAATGTTTCTGGCATCATGGTCTCTGTTTTTGATTCTTCCTCACTGTTTTCAGATTTTTGGCTTTTTGAATCTGGTGTAAAGAACAAGAATTTTATCTCACAATAAGGTAATAATCACATTAACAGCAGGGATAGACATTTACTTTTATATTCACTTGTCCTTCGGGCAAGTGTCAACTACAATTTTGATTTGTCCTAATGCAAACTTGGTTGGCCAAATTTTTTAAAGAAAAAAATACCAGTTACTGTATCTCAGAGTTTGTTGTTGTAATCAATATTAAAGAGTGACAAATTAATTTCCATTTGGAACTTCACTGTGGGAAAAAAATGTTGATATGACAGTGATACTACATTTTGTAAATATATAAACCTGTTCACACGGAGAGTTTAATTTGCAGTAAATTAATGCGAAGTAAACTAATGTGAATTAAACTAGTGCTAATTGTAACAGGGACCATTACAGAAGTTCCCCAAATGCTCCTCAACTCCCTTTTTGTGCCTAATTCCTGTAAGATATTTATGTTCCCCAAACGGAGTTTGGGAACATATTGTTTTTACTCGGTTTCTTATTATTATTATTAAGGTCTTCCGACTTCCTTTGGAAGACCTTACTGGTTTTCGTCTGTTTTTTTATTAAGTCTTACATTCACAACAGAAGACTTATAGTGTTTGCATTGTTTCTCTTTAAGGTCTTCCGTTTCAGTCGGAAGACCTTATAGTGATTCTACTGTTTCTTTTTATTATTTTTTTTTTTCCCCTTTTCTTGTAAGACGGATTTCTCAGAGTTGGCTGGACGGATTTTCTTGAAATTTTCAGGGCTGATAGAGAATAAAAATACGCTCAGACATTTTTTTTCATTTTTTCAAAATTCACTTCCGGTCGTCAGATATGTCTGATTTCCAATTTTTTCAAAAAGATTTTATCTGAGTCATATCTCAGAAACGGTAAGAGATGAGGACACCAGACTTATATGAGTAATAGATCTTGATAAGTAGGCGAGCCCATTTGGGTTAAGATTGTCCGCCGTCACTTCCGGTCATCACAGGAAGTGATAAAAAATATCAAAAATTTCAAATTTTCTTTTTTGAAACTTTTTTGACATCACTTCATAGCATCTTACTTGTAGTTTTGAAATATGTCAGTCTCACTAGAAACAAAAATGGCAACTTCCCTTTATAAGAGAAAAACTAAATAATTTGAGTATTTTTCTTTCCCATATATATTTTTCATAGATAAAGTATTTGAAATGATTTTTGGATATGTTATTCAAACTGCAAATATCTACAGTAATGTCTAATATCTTTGTAAAATTCACTTCCGGTCACGTGATTTCTTGTCCTCAAAATGAGAAGTTATCATAGGGAGATCTCGGAAACGGTAAGCGATAAATATACCAAACTTATAGGAGTAATAGATCTTGATGAATAGGCAAATCCATTTGGGTTAAGGTTGTCTGCCGTCACTTCCGGTTGTCACAGGAAGTGATCAAAGAAATCGAAAATTTCAACTTTTCTTCTATGAAATTTCTTTGCATAACATTTTAGCATCTTATTTGTAGTTTCGAAATATATCAGTCCCACTGGAAACAAAAACAACAACTTCCGGTTATAAGAGAAAAACTACATAATTTGAGTATTTTTCTTTCCAATAAATAAGTTTTATAGATAAAGTATTTGTAATGATTTTTAGAGATGTTATTTAGACTGCATATGTCTACAGTAATGTCAAATATCTTTTTAAAATTCACTTCCAGTTGCGTGATTTTCTGTCCTCAAAATGAGATGTTATCATAGCTAGATCTTATAAACGGTAAGAGATTAAGACACCGAACTTATAGGAACGGTAGATCTTGATAAGTAGACAAATCTGTTTGGGTTAAAATCGTCTGCCGTCACTTCCGGTCGTCACAGGAAGTGATCAAATCAATAAAAAATTTCAGTGGAATCTTTCTTAGTAATACATTATAGCATCTTATTTGTAGTTTTGAAATATGTCAGTCTCACTGGAAACAAACATAGGTAATCAGAGATTACAGAGCTCACCTCAACGAATGAATTTCATAATTTTGGAAGAGGTAGCCTTATTCAACATAACTATGTACTTGGTTAGTTTATCTAATACTCAGGAACAAAGAAGAAGATTTTCAAAGAAATCATTCATTTTTTACTCTATAATCTATATAGCCCTGCCCTAGCACTAGATCCCCGATCCTGGGGCCATGAAATTCACAATTTTGGAAGAGGCAACCTTATCCAACATAGCTATGCACTTGGTTAGTTTATTTGATGCCCATGAACAGAGAAGCAGAATTTCAAAGAATTGTTGCATTTTCACTATATAATCTATATAGCCCCACCCTACCACTAGAACCCCTGACCATGGGGCCAATAAATTCACAATTTGAGAAGAGGCAGTCTTATACAACATAACTATGCATTTGGTTACTTTATTTAATGCCCACAAACAGAAAAGAAGAATTTCAAAGAATTTATGCATTTTCACTATATAATCTACATAGCCCCGCCCTAGCACTAGAACCCCTGATCCTGGGGCCATGAAATTCACAATTTTGGAAAATGCGGTCATTTTCAACTTACCTATGCACTTGGTTAGTTTATTTAATGCCCAGGAGCAGAAAAGAAGAATTTCAAAGAAATAATGCATTTTCACTATATAATCTGTTTAGCCCCGCCCTAGCACTAGAACCCCTGATCCTGGGGCCATGAATTTCACAATTTTGGTAGAGGACTTAATGTTGATTACAATCATACCAACAGTTTGACTGCTTGATGTCCAAGAGTAAAGATTGCACTAATTTTAGTGGTTTTTGCCCCACCCCCAGGCCCCGGGGGGGGGGGGGGGGGGGCAGGGACCATGAAATTCACAATTTTTGTTTCCTTTCACCCATAGATGCTATATGCCAAATTTGGTTGAAATTGGTTCAGTGGTTTCAGAGAAGAAGCTAAAAATGTTCAAATTTTTTAAAACGCACGACACACGACGACGGACGAAAACAGATAGCAATAGGTCACCTGAGTTTACTCAGGTGACCTAAAAATGTAGGTCAGATTCAGCATCTGAAGCAAGTCTGGTAGTATGCATCCTAAGATGTATCATCCATGCAAGTTTGGTCAACATAAGGCTTATAGTTACTTGGAAATGAGACCTGCACCAAAAACATTAACCTGTTCACTCAACCAGAAAATGTAGGTCAGATTCAGCATCCGAAGCAAGCCTGGTAGTGTGCATCCTTAGATGTATCATCCATGCAAGTTTGGTCAAGATAGGGCTTTTACTTGGAAATGAGACCTGCACCAAAAACATTAACCTGTTCACTCAACCGGAAAATGTAGGTCAGATTCAGCATCTGAAGCAAGCCTGGTAGTATGCATCCATGCAAGTTTGGTCAACATAAGGCTTATACTTCCTTGGAAATGAGACTAACACCAACAAGAGGCCCAGGGGCCACAGCGCTCACCTGAGGACATTGGTTAGGAAAAAGCACGTATCAGATCAGAACTGAAAGTTTACTGAGGTGGGGGGGGGGGGGCTAGAATTTTAACCCCCCAGGGGTTCATGACTTGAACAAACTAGAATCTACACTACCTGAGAATGATTCCGTATAAATATCACTAATCATGGCTTTGAAGTACTTGAAAAGAACATTTTGAAAGGTTTCCCTATATATTCCTATGTAAAACTTTGGTCGGCCATTTTGGCCCCACCCTAGGCCCGGGAGTCATGATTTGAACAAATCTGAATCTACACTACCTGAGGATAACTTCACATGAGTTTCATCTTTCCTGTCTTGATGGTTCTTGAGAAGAAGATTTTTAAAGATTTTTCCTATAGATTCCTATGTAAAACTTAAATCGATTATTCTGGCCCCACCCGACCCTAGGGGGGTCACGATTTGATCAAACTTGAATCTACACTACCTGGGGATGATTCCACATGAGATTCATCTTTCCTGGCCCAGTGGTTCTTGAGAAGAAGATTTTTAAAGATTTTTCCTATATATTCCTATGTAAAACTTTGGTCGGCCATTTTGGCCCCACTCTACCCCTGGGGGTCATGATTTGAACAAATTTGAATCTACGCTACCTGAGGATGATTCCACCTGAGTTTCATCTTTCCTGGCGCAGTGGTTCTTGTGAAGAAGATTTTTAAAGATTCTTCCTATATACTCCTATGTAAAACTTTGATCAGCCATTTTGGCCCCACCCTACCCCAGGGGGTGATGATTTGAACAAACTTGAATCTACACTACATGAGGATGATTTCAGATGAGTTTCTTCTTTCCTGGCCAAGTGGTTCTTGAGAAAAAGATTTTTTAAAAATGCAATTAATTTTTCACTAATTCATTATTATCTCCCCTTGGAAAAGGGCGTGGCCCTTCATTTGAACAAAATTGAATCCCCTTCACCCAGGGATACTTTGTGCCAAGTTTGGTTGAAATTTGCCCAGTGGTTCTTGAGAAGAAGATGAAAATGTGAAAAGTTTACAACAACGACGACAACAACAACGACGACGACGACAGACAACAGACAAATTTTGATCAGAAAAGCTCACTTGAGCCTTCGGGTCAGGTGAGCTTAAAACTGTACCAAAAATGTTAACCTGCCCCCAAAACATTAACTGGGTCATTCCTTTGCTGAAATTGCAGCATCTGAAACTTTGACTGGTACAATGAAACACACTACAAGCATCTTCCATGCATGTCTAATCAATATAGGACATAGAAGTACTTAAAAAG
The DNA here is from genome assembly GCF_032062105.1 of Saccostrea cuccullata. NCBI lineage: Eukaryota > Metazoa > Mollusca > Bivalvia > Ostreida > Ostreidae > Saccostrea > Saccostrea cuccullata. Next base: position 34,810 of record NW_026923346.1, on the reverse strand, counting down.
AAAACTGCTCCAAAAAAACTTAACCTGGGACGCCAACACCAAGGGTATTACATAAGCTTCCCCAACTTCGTTGAGGTGAGCTAAAAACGACAACTTCCTGTAATGAGAGGAAAACTGCATAAATTTAGTATCATACTATCCCATAGATATCTTTTATAAAAAAAGCATTTGAAATGATTTAAGGACATGTTTTTCAGAATGAGATGTCTAGAGTAACGTCAAATATCTTTTTAAAAATTTACTTCTGGTCACGTGATTTCTTGTCCTCAAAATGAGAAGTTAACATTACGAGATCTCTTTAAACTGTAATAGATCAAGACACTTAACTTCTATGAATAATAAACCATGAAGATTGGGCAACAGATATAGGGTAAAATGCGTCCGCTGTCACTTCCGGTTGTCACAGAAAGTGATAAAAAAATTTATAAATGTTACTAAGACTATAATTGTCTGAAGTAACAGCGAAAATCTTGGTAAGTTACACCTCCGGCCGTTTGTTTTCCTGAAATCATTTTAAATATTATATGCCTTTTTTAACATAGATAAAAAATCATTCTGCAAATAACTAGAGGAGAATGGAAGACCGTTTTTGTTGCTGTAGCAACAAGAGTTTCTAGTTATTAAAGTCTTCCGACTTCCTTTGGAAGACCTTATTGTTATTCGTCGGTTTCCTATTATTAAGGTCTTCCGTCTTCACTGATTTTAAAATGCAATTTTGTCACGCACTTTTATCGAAAATGGCTTATGATATGAATTGGGGACTTATTGGAGATGATAGATCATGACTTTCTGGTTTGCAGAATTGCCTTTTCGTGCGTCGTCAGTACTTCCGGTCGTTGCGAGCTGCGAATTAAAAAAAATTGCATTTTCTAATTTTTTTGTTTTCCAATATTTATGTTCCCCAAACGAAGTTGGGGAACATACTGTTTCTTATTATTATTATTTTTTTTTCTTCTTCTTCTTCTTCTTCCTGGGTACTTTTTTGTCCGGGAGTGATCTTGTTAACTGTTCATCCGATGTAGGTAAAACCTTTTTAGGGTCAGTAGACATGTTATGTAGATTTGTGGAATCAAGGTCATTTTGCGCGCACGTGCTTGCAAGAGCGCGCACGTGCAACACGTGAAATGACCAATATAATAGATATAGCCGCAACTTTTCTATTTTTTTTGATGAAATGCTTTGAAACTCACAATGTGAGGATATATTAGTAGTATAGACATAATGACATGGTCAAAATAGCAAGAACTCACGTGCATGCACGTTCGCTTTGCTCTGATTGGCTGAAACTAAATTCTCAATATCTGTCTTGTTTGTTGACAAAATCCTTTGAAATTTTGAACATAGTCATACATAATGAAGATCTACAGCATGATGTATAACAATTATCATAAAAGCATGCGCATGCACATGTGCTGCAATCTGATTGGCTGAAACTTTAAATGCCTATAACTTTCTTGTTTCTCAACAAAACGGGATGAAATTTAGAATATGAATAGGTATGATGGATTACTACATTATGCTACTATCAAAATGGAATGCAAGGACACGCATGCATGCAAGTGCACGCGCACAATATGCAAAATGACCAATATATTTGAAAAATGGTAACATTTATATTTTTTATGATTTGTCTTATTGATTCTCACGACACAAAGAGATGTTTATGGTTAAGACAACATGTTGTGATCATCTTGCATGTGCATGCACGTGCGTGCGCGTGCAATGAGTTAAATAAAATATAGTTGATATCATTGTAGCTTTAATAATTCTTATATGAAATTCTTTGATAATGAGCATATTTTATAAATGTCGTACAGGAAAATGGCATAAAAAGGGATTTGGGGAGCGTTTGGGGAACATCTGTAACGGTCCCCGTTACAATTAAAACTAGTTAAGGTCTTCCGTCTCCAACGGAAGACCTTCTTGTTTTCGTTCGGTTTCTTTTTCCCTATTATTATTATTATTCTTCCAACCGATTTTGTGCAAGCGATTTCTCAGAGATGGCTCGTCCGATTTATACCAAACTTTCAGATCTGAAAGATATTCAATTGATCTTGATAGGTTTTTTTCCTTTTTGATTATCTCACTTCCGGTCGTGAGATATGGACGATTTTTTGATTTTCAGAGGGTCGGCTTGTCCGGGAAACTCCTCCGAAACGACTTTAGATATGGACTTAAGATTTTCAGGGAAAATAGAGGAAGGTTTGGTGAGTTGTAATTGGGTCTCAAAATCTTTCTAGCGCAAAAGGCACCGGAGTTCGGTAGGGCCGAAAAAATGTCTCAGAAATATCTCACAAAATTTGACGCATTTTGCCTCATATCTTCACACCTGTTCATAATTTGTTAAAGCATATTGAAGACAAAATGTGCAACATCGCAAGACCTTTCATTTGATGTCAAAAAAATAGGGCTGACCCTTCAAATTAGGGGCTCAGAGGGGCCAAAAGTCTTTTATCTATAACTCTCTAATGATCAATATTTTGTTATATATTACTGAGCAAAAGTATTCATCTTATCAATTTGATGCTTACTATATAAGTTGTTTGAAAATTGGCTTATCTGAATTCTAGATATTAATATTTGAAATCTGAAGCGGGCCCAAGATGGCGGCTGTCTTTGTCAATTCCGCCATTTCGCAATTTCGCAATTGGGGTTTATGGAGGCAGCTGAGGGATTGATTAAACTATTCTGACATAAGAATGCATGAAATGTAAAAAAAATTTACTTGGACTTTCACGTAGTAGTACGTTGCAATTCAGTGTCAATCTTAACACTTAATTACCGTTTCACTACTTTAGTGTAAATGGGCTAGATACGATATATGTAATGTTTACAATGACTTTTTAAACGTCGAAATAAAATAAAGGCGATAAGAACGTTTTATTTATTTTATTTCATTGAAACTATCACACCTATTTAATAGATTAGTCCAAAGAAAATGCGCGAATATTTACTCGTGGCGTTTGGCGCAAATTATTAATAGTGACCCGCCTTTTATGATTCTTAGACAGGTGTACGGTTGCAAAAGTATACACATAAGTATATTTAGAGCAGTACTCCCAAAAGCTTAATGGTTTGCGCGTTGAGGATAAAACAGAAAAAAGCGACATGGGTTCAATCCTCTTTGCGACCAAAATTTTGAATCACTTTTCACCTCGATTTTACGAGATTTTTTTCCTGAATCGGACGGAAGACCTCTCGTTGCTCGCAACGAGATCGTTTCTAGTTATTATTGTTTTTTTTTTCTTACCGATTTTGTGCACGTGATTTCTCGTAAACGGCTTAACAAAATCTTATGAAACTTTCAGGACGTATGGAACATTATTTGAACCTTAAGCGGTTTTTTCTGTTTCGATGACGTCACTTCCGGTCTAGAGATATCGTCCATTTTCTGATTTTTAAGGGTCATTTTGTCCACAATTTTCTCGAAAAATGGCTCGAGATAGAAACTTCAAACTTTGAGGCTAGGTAGAGCTATGTTTGGAGAGGTGCATCAGGTATATCAGATTTACCGGCTCGCTATGGCCCGAAAATAGATCTATCACAAATTTCAAAATTTCTCACATATTTTCTTTGATATCTTTTTACCTGAAAATATTTTGTGAAAACATAAAGAACAAAAGATGTGTAGAATTGCAAGATCTTTCAAAAAATATCTCATAAAAGGGGCTGGCCCCTAAAACAAGGGATCTAGAGGGGCCAACAGTTTTTTTTCTATATATCTCAAAAAGTGTTGAGAATTTGTAATACGTCAAAGAAGCAAAGTTGTTCAAAATGTCAAGCTTTATCTAATGGGGTCGTCAAAATACGTCCGGCGACGTCACTTCCAGTCAAACCGGAAGTAGTAAAAAATTGCATATTTTTGCGCTTCAAGCTCTGATTGGCTGAAACTATTTAAATTATTGATGATATCTTTCTTGTTTTTATTAGAAGCATAGAAATCCTTTGCAAATCTTTAAATATGCACGTGCACTTCGCATTGGCTGAAATCCAATATCTTTCTTGTTTTTATAGCAATTAAATTTTGAAAACACGTGCATGCACGTGCGCTGCAATCTGACTGGCTTATGTTTTAAATAGCTATAACTCCCTTGGTTTTCAACCAAACAGGATGGGATTTGGAACATGGATAGATATAATGGACTTCTACAAGAAGACATGGTCACCATGCACATGCATACACGTGCATGTACGTGCGCTGCAATCTGATTGGCTGAAACTTTGAACAGCTATAACTCCCTTGGTTTTCAACCAAACGGGGTGGGATTTAGAACATAAAGAGATGTAATGGACTTCTACAAGAAAGTATGAATGCCATGCTCATGTGAGCACGTGCGTGCACGTGAAATGAGTAAAATCAAAAATACACTTGAATTAGCGTATTTTTTAATACGTTTGGATTAAATACTTTGATATTTAGTATATTGAAATCTATAGATTGTGAAGACAAGATTATATGGTCATTACGCACGTGCATTCACATGTGCACGCAAAATTTGAATGAAATTGGTACACTTCTGGGTAAACGTTGTTAAAGTCTCAAATGCATAGAGTTTGTCTTATTTAATGAAGCTTATAGGGAATATGGCACCAAAAGGGAGTTGGGGAGCGTTTGGGGAACATCTGTAACGGTCCCCGTTACATTTAGCACTAGTTTCACTTAAATTTCTCTTATTACCCATTTTTCAGACTGCTTCTCGCTGCAGCTCATCATTCAATCGACCCTGCAATTTTCAGTGCATTCTTATTTATACCCTTTGGTCGAGTCTATTTCAAAGGGAGCAGTTGTTCCATTTAACCCTAATTCTTGGTCTTCTTAACGTTTATAGTTACCACTAATCATTACAACAGTTTGGAAAAAATGTAAATTGTCTAATTTGGAGAAGTGTCCATTTTTATTTTGAAGCTGCCGCCCCTCCCCGACTTTTGTTGCTGTATGGTTGACACCAAAAGAATTCAGCATTAAAAAATGGTGCCAAGAACTTACAGTTATACAAGCCCCCCTCCCCCCGAGGAAAGGTTTTCGAATTCGGACGTTTTATTTTTAAAAAGGAGGTTACCCCTCCCCATTTACGAAAAACATTATTAAGGGCTGATGCAGGAGAGCAAAATAAAGCTTTCATTCAGTCTCAATTCAGATATTTTTAAAACTGTTTAGATCGATATTATATATGTAAGTTCCGATAATATATCATTTTTCATCTCCAAAGCATTTTAATTTAAATTAATTCATATAGCTTTTAACAGTCACAGGTGCCTTGTTTCATTTAATCACTTTAAGAACTAAATGCGGTATATTGCATCTGTTGTACCCACAAAAGTCAAATTTTGAAAAATTCTTGAAATGTGCTGAATTCTATAGATTATATGAGAAATATAAATTAACAGTACATATCATAGTTTCAAAGTAGTTAACTGACAATTTTTGTTATGACGTCACGAACTAGTAAATGTAAATTTACTAGTTCATGAATGTAAATGTCTCCCATATTTCACATCTTTATTACCGAGCCCTTTTGTTAACATTTTTCTATGTAGTAAAACCCATTTACCGAGAACCCAAACAAATCAAGATCACCAGTATGTCTAAGTATTAATTAAAGGTACTTGGACACAGATTTGAAGTCGATATTTTCTCTATAATATTACGACTTAAAATATATTTTAATAGCATTTCACACAAAAATTAATTAAAAATCTTATTTCATTTAAAAGTTATTAAAATTTAAATTTTTTGGCGAGTTTGATTGACACATCCTTGCACTTTCACAAATTTTAACCTTATTCTTCATCCTTAGCAAAAGTGGCAATCTTGTTGTGTATTAATGAGAAATATTAAAACTTCATTCCAGAAAAGGTAATTATATTCAGAGTAGAAATGTTAGAAAGCAAAACTCCTTCACAAGTATCGTCATTCCGAACTAAGAGTTGCGTACGAGTTTAGCAAATCGAGCACTTAGTGTTATGTTGCACAGTTTTTGTAAACAGGGTATGAGTTCTTTTATTGTTGATGTTTATAATTCACCGGGTGCGTTCAAACGTCATAGTCTGCTTACCATAACTGCACGGATTGACAATATATTGCGTGTTTGTTTTGCTTTCGAATATGTCTACTCTGAATTTTCTGGATTATATCTAAGTGTTAATATTTTTCATTTATACAGAATGTAACGTTTTCGCCGTTACGAGTTCGTAAGATAGGATAAAATAATTATTAATTACCAAATTGGTATTTGTAATATATAAGCCTGGTCGCGGCTAAGATCTGGTCTTATAATTTCTGGTAGCGAAATATGAATAAACCTGGTAGCGGTTTTTTTTACTAAAGAAATTAACAACAAAGATAATAAAGTTTTCAAAAACTATATTCTGATATTCCAAAATTTAATAATGATAGTCAATAAATTACCAACAATTTATATTTCAAAATATGGTCACACAACGTCACTTGCTAGATTCAAAGGATTCCCCAGATTTCAGATAAAGTTAAAGTATATTTCTAATACGAAATTTTATAAATAATAAATAAATTATCACAAATCTCAATTAAATTACCTGGACATCTCACAAATAGTCTGGTAGCGACTACAAATTGAGTAAAATAAATTCACAAGTAGGGGCTGTCTATTCAAAATAACTCCTTTAAAAAAATTCTACGTCCGTCCACTATCATCTAAAAATCCCAACTGACTTCTCAAACTAGACGTTAACCCAAAGTGACGTAGCACGTGACGTTATAAACCGCGAAATCGCGACACATTCTAGGTAAGACCTGTACATAATTTCCCGCGACCGGAAGTAATGGAAAACGAAAGTAAACAATGTAAATAACAGTATGGCATATAAATAAGGTAAAACAATGATGTACAACAAGCTTAAGGGGGCCCTCTACAACGTCACAACATGGCGTACTTCCGTAAAAACGCCATTTTGATCCCAAATGATCAGATTCAAATTCACTTAACACCGATAAATCACTAAGTATAACACAACATGCGATATTGTGGATGGAATGTCCATAATATCACATCAATTAATACAGTGTTTTGCCCAATACGTATCCTTTCTTTAAAAATGATCATGAATTGTTTGTCAATGTATTCAATTTTACTTATTTAATTATTAGATAATACATTTACAAACTTATTAGAATAAGATTTTTAGATGAGAAAAAAAATTATATAAAACATGGCTTGTCCATATGCTAATTCATCATTACGTGTCAAAATGCCATACACTCAGAAATTCATTTCTTCAATAAGCATATATGCTTTTCAGCAAAAATATAGGCCTATCCCCCCAAAATGCAAATTTGATAAGATAAGACATATGTATTATCTTCCCATCGACTATCGACTAGAGGATACTCTGTTCTGTATACACCTGAATGAACGGTTATACCCGGTGAAATTTCGCATGACCCAAACGTTTGATCACCATTGATTGTCAGCTGTTTACAAGTAAGGGAAACGTGCAGGTTTTAGACGAAGTGTGCATTTGGTTATAGGAATTTCTTTTATCTCTTTTGGCCATTTACCATCTTAACTTGTTTTGTTGTATATAGCACTGGATAACACATGCAAATTGGATAAAAACGGTAAGTAAATCTACCTTTCTCAAAACCATGAATTCACTAAATACATGTCTTTGTCATTGACTGGAAACGCGATGATTTTCGCTTAAACTCATTGAAAAACAATACATGTACAATACGAACTTCTTTAAATATCCTTGCGTCACAATTTGTTTAATAGTTGTTCAAGTAGAGTTTATATGAAGTTTATAAAAAAAACAGTACCAAGATATTTGACCCACTCTTGAAACGGATCTCTCACACCTGAATCTTTGTGATGTTTGAAAATTTTGACAGTTTTTCAATTCTTTTCAATTTCTTTTTTTCATTGTTTTTACCCTTTGATATTATATTATATCTTTTCAGATATTGAAGAGGATCCAACCAGATATTCTCAAGAAAATGCTGTTTTAGTTTTTCTTTTGTCTATTTTTGTAAATTTAAATAAAAATTATGTTGATTTTATTTTTATCTTTGTTGGTTATTATTTCAATATTTTTTAACACGAAACTTTGAAGAGAAATTCAAAGCACTGAGCTTTTAAAAATATACACTGGGTGAAAAAAGTGGTTTCCCATCATAGGAAACTTTATGGAAACCACATGGAAACCTCAAGTTTACATCATGTTTCCCAGTGGTTTCCATTGCGGATGCTAGGTTATTCCGTCAAGTTTCCGTGACACGGAAACCCCCTACGCTCCGATTCCATAAGGTATCCCGAACCACGGAAACCTTTGTAAACCTGAAGTTTCCCGAACATCCATGTAGTTTCCCGTAATGGGAAACCTGAAGATTCCACTGGTTTCCAGAATCAGGAAACTTGATGGAATCGGAGCGTAGGGGGTTTCCGTGGAATGGAAACTTGGTGGAATCTTTAGGTTTCCTTTTACGGGAAACTACATGGAAGCTCGGGAAACCTCACGATTCCTAAAATTTCCATGACTCAGGAAACCATATGTAATCGGAGCGTAGTGGTTTCCGTGGAATGGAAACTTGATGGAATCTTAAGGTTTTCTTTTATGGGAAACTACATGGAAGCTCGTGAAACCTTATGATTCCTGCAGTTTCCTTGACTCAGGAAACTATATGGAACTTGTGTAACACTTTCTGTGTGGTGGAAACTTGGTGGAATTATCTGGAGGCCCATTCCTGGTGGAAATTACTGGGAAAGTTCAAGATTCCCTAACTTTTCTAAAGGAAGCAATGTGAAATAATGTGTATTCTTTTAAAAATCTATCAAAAAAATTTATTACATGTAAAAGAAGAAAGCATTACCATTTTATATGTTTAATAATTCATTTGATGTACAAAAACTGTAACTGAATTTTTCAATATCAAAATATTAAATAAATTCATATATCTTAGATAAACAATGGAACAGTCTTTCACATTAAGTCCATTCATAAGGGCCATTAAGTACTTCTTTCAACATCAGTTTCCTGGTTTTCTTCACATCACCTTTGATCTGCAATATTCATACAAAATTATTATATGATGTCAGAATTATAATGCTTGAAAATAACTTAGAAATCTAAAAGATCAGTCAATGTCCTTTAATATACCAATATCAATAATTACTTTCCATGACCATGATACATATGATTTCGGCATTTAATGTATCTCTTTAATATTTAATGCTTTATGATAAGTGAAAAAAAATAACATAAGGCCAAGCTTAAAAAATTCTTTGTTTGCAGTTGCCGACCTATAATTTTTAGTCTGAGTAGGTAGGTAGGCAATTTTTTTTTTTTTTTGAAAAAAAAAATATTTCCAGATCTTTGTTAGATAACATAAAATAAAGTTTTTCATAGGCCTACTTTACATGAATAAGCTGCACTCTTGGTATGATTGATAAAGAAAAAAAATTGAAAATGAAACAGTTTCAATAATATGAAAAATTAAAAAAAAATCAAATTACAAAATGGCTAAAAAAAGTTTGGGTCGGGTGCATTTTCAGTGGGTTGGTAGGCAACTGCAAACAAACAATATTTTATTTTAGGCCTAATATAAATAATATTTTCAGCCTTATTATGTCATTGAGAATATATTACTACAAGTATCTCATACTAAGAACCCTGCTTTAAGTTTGATTAGTTTGAGAGAAAACATACTCTTTATAATAACAACAAGAGGCCCATGGGCCTTATAGGTCAACTGAGCATTATGCAACAACTTTCCAGTGATTAAATTTAATTCATAATAACAATACACTTATCAGTTGCTTAGTTTGTTTACTTAATACCCATACACAAGGTAGGGGAACAAAAATGCATTTCAACTAATCAGTTATATTCAGCAATAATCAGTAGTGCCCCTACCACACATGAACCCCTGACCCTTAGGCCTTGATATTTGATTAATACCAAGGAGCAGATTTCAAACCATTCATTCATTTTCAGTATATAAGTACAACCCCCCCATGGTACCCCTGACCCTGGGGCCTTGAAATTCACAATTCTGGAAGATTAGGGCCCTTGTAGATCATAACTATATAGGTAGTTCATCTGCTTAATACACTAGAGCAGAGAAGAAAATTTTTAAAGATTAAATGAATTTTCACTATATAATCTATAGAGCCCCGCCCTAACACCAAAACCCCTGACCCTGGGGCCATAAAATTCATAATTTTGCTAGAGGCACTCTTGCTCATCATAACTATGCACTTAGTTAGTTTATTTAATACCCAGGAGCAATGAAGAAGATTTTCAAAGAATTCCTCTATTTTCACTATATAATCAATAGAGCCCCACCCTAACACCAGAACCCCTGACTCTGGGGCCATAAAATTCACAATTTTGGTTGAGGCACTCTTGTTCATCATAACTATGCACTTAGTTAGTTTATTTAATACCCAGGAGCAATGAAGAAGATTTTCAAAGAATTCATGTATTTTAACTACATAATCTATAGAGCCCCGCTATAGCACTAGAACCCCTGACCGTGGGGCCATAAAATTCACAATTTTGGTAGAGGCACTCTTGCTCATCATAACTATGCACTTAGTTAGTGTATTTAATACCCAGGAGCAGAGAAGAAGATTTTCAAAGAATTCATGTATTTTCACTATATAATCAATAGAGCCCCCCCCCCCACAATACCAGAACCCCTAATTCTGGGGCCATAAAATTCACAATTTTGGTAGAGGCACTCTTGCTCACCATAACTAGGCACTTAGTTAGTTTATTTAATACCCAGGAGCAGAGAAGAAGATTTTCAAAGAATTCCTGTATTTTCACTATATAATCAATAGAGCCCCACCCTAACACCAGAACCCCTGACCCTGGGGCCATAAAATTCACAATTTTGGTAGAGGCACTCTTGCTCATCATAACTATATACTTAGTTAGTTTATTTAATACCCAGGAGCAGAGAAGAAGATTTTCAAAGAAATAATGCATTTTCACTACCTACTTATTTAGCCCCGCCCTAGCACTAGAACCCCTGACCCCAGGGCCATGAATTTCACAATTTTGGTAGAAGACTCATTGCTGATTACAATCATGCAAACAGTTTGACTGCTTGATGCCCAGGAGTAAAGAAGAAGATTTTTAAAGATTGCATTAATTTTAGTGGTTTTGGCCCCACCCCTCAGGCCCCTGAAGGGCAGGGATCATGAAATTCACAATTTTTGTTCCCCTTCACCCATAGATACTTTGTGCCAAATTTGGTTGAAATTGGTTCAGTGGTTGCAGAGAAGAAGCTGAAAATGTTCAAATGTTAACGCACAACGCACGACGCACGACGACGGACGAAAACGGATAGCAATAGGTCACCTGAGTTTACTCAGGTGACCTAAAAATATTTGGGAGAGATTTTTTTTTATTTTGACATTCGACCTAGAAATTGGTTGAAGATCATTGCAGACCCTCCACCCCATTGCACAAAAGCTAGATTACACCAGGCAGGGGAGAAATATACACTGGACTACGATTTTAAATAAAGATATACAGTAGATTTTGATACTGACCTTTGACCTAGAAAATTGGTCCAAGGTCACTCTTCATCCACTATCCACAGGCTCTCTGTAGTTTAAGTTTGAGAGAGAAATATGCTCAGAACAAGTGATATCAGATGGAGTGATGGGTAGACACTGTCTTAGGACATCCACAGAACAGGACCTAAAAATAATGCAATATATATGTATTACAGTATAGATACACATGTACTTGTATGTTAATGACTTATTATATGCTGCATTGGACACATATGATTTTATCATGGTTTAAGTATACATGCATCTTATGAGTAATTTTATACCAGTATTGCATGTACGCTCAGTTTATTTAAGAAATAAATAACAAGTTTATAAACTTCAATGGGAGAGATACCACAAATGTATATATAAACAAGTAATTTAATTTTTTTACATATATTGACCAACATTATTTACATCCATTCATCATGTTCATAAATTGGCTGATCAAAATTCAGTCAGTTTTAGATCTATCTGATATACCATAAAGGATTTTCACATTTACAAAAGTTATTCCCCTTCGCAGGGTCGATCTGGGGTCAACCGGCTTAAGACGCTGTTTTCCCTCTTTAACCGTATCAACTTTGAGGGACAATATCTTAGAAATAAAATCAGTATGAACATATTCATTATGATTTTCATGTTGCCCCCATCCTCTGCCAATACAGATACAGATTGTAATTGTCCAATATTTTTGAAGATTGAAAATATTAACAAGTAACTTACAAAGGACAAAGTGGGAAAAATGAGCGATACGCCAACAATTGGAGAAAACTCTTAGGAATGTGAAATTCGTCTATTGGTGATGACAATTCCTGTTTTAATGTCACTCAAAAATTAAGAGACATTAAAAATTTAAACCCTATTGTCATACATGCATGCTGTTTTTTCATCCATATCACCTTTTAGTATCATAAAATTTACCAAAATTTAATACTTCAAATAATTTCATTGAATATCATTCTGTAAAATAAAGGAAACTCTAAAAACTTACTAGTGACTTGCAGAAATTATTCCTTGGAGAGAAAAAAATCTATCATATTTCATATAAAATGTGCATAATGAGCCCTTTTTATTCATTTAGAACATATGGTATTTGCCTCATTTCCCCAAGAAATTTTCAAAGACAATGGACTATCTGTAAGCAGAAATCATTGCTGTTTACATACATTGGAAAACTTTATGAAAATAATTAATTTCCTATTTTTTTGATTTTAAATAATTCTTAAAATAATTTAATCTATTAAAAATAATCTAACTGACTGTAAAATAACATTTTTCATAATCTTAATCTATGGGCAGATCACTCTAACTTCATAAAACTAACTGATGTTAAAGTAGAACTCTTTAGTGTGCAGTTTTTAGAGCTTCCGTAATCAAAATACTGACCAGCAAGAAATCAGTTAATAAGCATTTCCTTTTTTTCATTCAATTTTTTGGAGTGATCTCTGTGTTTTTTCCTGTTCAATTCAGGTTCAAGACGACAAAGTTTTATTGAAGTGTATGTATTAGAGAACTGATTGTATGTCAATCATAGCAATACACACATTACATGGAGGGGGCAAATTGTTTCAGCCCTAGCTTTTACATACAACTTCTTGTAGCTCACAGCTGATATACCACAGTTCAGTATTTAAATAAAATTTAGAATCTTTTTTTGCAGGCAATTGTCATATACATACTAATCATGAATGAATTACCACTTACCAAATGACCACATCCTGAATCATCATACATTTTCTATGATTTTATCTCACTGGTTTTCTTTTAAAGTCACACAGTTTTCTTCTTTCTGAAATGATAAATTATGCCCAGGTACTATTGCATTCTAATTTAAACTAATTATGTAATAGCATTAGCAACAACCGGGATGGAAGAAAAAATAACCAGAAGTCTCTGTCGAGACTGTAGCTCTACTGGTTTGTACTTATCAAATCTGATGCACAGAATTATGTATCTTAGTATAGTCTACTTGTGTGCCAGCTAATTAAGTTATATTGAAATCAGACTAAAATTTAAGGAGGAGTAGTGTTTGCAGACAGACGGACAGACAGACAGACGGACGGCGGACCCTTTACTATCGCATAAGCTCTACTGGTCAGAGACCAACAAAACAAGATGCGCTTGTGAAACACAGCAACAAAGTTCGAAAAAGCAATTTTTTTTTTAGCATACAGGTCACAGTCAAGATCACATAATCATTGTCCTTGTTGCCATTTGAAAGCACTTCATTAGTGGAGTATGCATACTAAAGTAAATATGAAGCCACTATCTCATATAGTTCTAAAGTTATGGTGAAGGTTTAAGTTGACAACAGACACTCAGACAGACACACAGATATACAGTTATGGCAAAAGTTTGAACATTATAACTTGGTATACACACAGCCACTTCGAGGTATCAAGGGTAAAATTCACAGCACAGTGGGACTGCATTTTGACTTCGAGGGATCAGGAGTTCGAGAAATCAAGAGCAAATCTGCTTAGTTATATAGTGGAAAAAATCGGGACAAGAGACTCACTTCAAGCGATCAAGAACTTCTGAGAAATCGAAGTTCAAGCCATCAAGAGCTACCTGTATATACAGATATAAGAAGCATGTTATTATTTGCAATTTTGACCTAATGACAGCTAAATCTGTTCAGTAAGACAATACTGTGTACATATGTATGTAAGTAGTTTTATTGTGCATGATTATTTACTTATTTTCTTGATCTTCTCAACTTGAAGTGTTCTGTATTTTATTACCAAGTTTGTAATAAACATAATGAAACATACCCTTTTCCACATCACATCCTGTATCAGACCTTCGACCAATATCAGTCCTAGGGTCTCTGTCCCTCTGGCTGAAATTGGTGTCTCAGGCTAGGATGCAATATGGAAAGGAGTATGTATTATTCGCTATACATTGACCTACTCAGGTCAATAATTGTGAAAAAACTGATAATTCAAGCTGATGATTCATTTGCATTTCATGACATACTATCAATATTAATTCACTATGAATTAGGATTTTTTTTTTACATCTTCATCTCAACAGGTTAGACATTACAAAAAAAAATCTTTTGAGCAGTAAACTATTTAAATAAACAATAAAACAAACCTAATCTCTTCAGAAAATAGGACAGGCTTTCACCTACATTCACTTTTTTTATGTATATTTTCCCTCCATATCATCGTCATGCATATGATTAAGGGTTATGCTATTCGCTACAATCTGTTCTGATGAGGATATCCTTCATGAATAATCGGATAAGCTGAGATTGAAGACACTTTTTGTAAAAAATATCGATGCTTTTATCAAAGTTTTGAACCAAAAATATTTAATTTATACCTTGCCATAAGTCGTCAGTTCCAAAAAACAAGAGTTGGCTCCCAAAGTCATAAAACACATGTGGTATTCAAACCGGATGTTCTACAGTCTGAATTTAATTACGAAACCATGTTTTTTACATTCCGAAAAGTATTCATTTATATATAGAGAGAGAACATACACACATGGAGCATACATTTTAATAAACATGATAAAAGGCGAAACGTTGAAATTTTACAACATACAGCATGCACATGCACGGTGCCTTCATAATCTAAGTTATGCTATTTCAACGTCTCAAATTTCTCTCTCTCTCTCTCTCTCTCTCTCTCTCTCTCTCTCTCTCTCTCTCTCTCTCTGCAATATATACACTTAACAATTTAAAACTTAGGTAGGCCTATCCAACTTTTCAAAATGGCGTCAGAACAAAAGTTGCCTCCGATAGTGAAGATTTGTTGTTGCCAAATATTACAACTATTTACCGTAAAAAGTTAACAAAAATATACGTACACTAATCCTTCATCGTTGGCCATTGCATTTATCACAGTCTTAAAGACACTGGGTGGTGAAACCATCTTAACTTTTCACATTTACCAGCTGCTTTACACCTTCTTCTTCGTGGGTACAAGTCAAAACGGCACCTGGTGAAAACGGCACTTAGTAAATATGCAAAACGGCACTTGAGAGTAGTCAAAACGGCACTTCAGAAAAGTCAAAACGGCACTTTTTAATCTTGAGAATTTGATATTGTTTATACAGAAAATGGATCTTTATATTACATTTATAGTAATAAATGTGTATATCATTATTGATAAAAATGTTTAAAAAATATTTTAGGGGGAAAAATAGACTATAATTCATTGGAAAATTATTGTACTTTTGTACAGTGGTTAGATTTTTTTAAATGTGTTTCTTCTTTAAATTATATGTCTAATATTTTCTACAAAAGAGATTAAATCCAAATAATATTATCACGATCCTTTGAAATTTAAAAATTTATAGTATATGTATACTACTCTGTTTTGGGGGTTGCCATGCAGTCACAGTTGATTAATTAGAAGCCAGTTAGAGTATGTTTACTTAGAATACACTTGTAGGAATAAGAAACAAAAGACTTTTTTCACACCTCCCCCTCAATAATCTGTTGATCGTCAATTTGCAATCACATACAGTTACTATTGTGTATTTCTTGACAATATGTCAAAGAGATTTTCCTCTCTAAACTGTATATAAAATCTGAATAGCCATACAACATTTACTATAAGGTTTTTTTTACAATATGAAACCTGTACATAGAAGAACAAAAACATTTGTTTGTTGGTTATTTTTTTTTTTATAACTGAAGAATATTAATTTATTTCTATTTAATTATATTGATTACATATTAAAATGAAACAATGTTGATATTTAATTGTTACAAATAATAATTTATTTAGATGATAAAATGTTGCTGTTATTGTTTATAATCTTGTTTTTGAAAATAATGTTATATTTAAAAACTATGCTGTTATTTCATTAATTTAAAAAAGGAGACTAAAAGATGAAGATACTGATATTTCAAGGAATAAAACATGTAAAATGAAAAAAAATCATTTCAAATTTGGTATTTAAATGTATGAATCTGTGGAGAAAAGTATGTACATGTATATGCATAGGTTCACACATAATTTAATTTTATATAGGATCACATAGATTTCATAAAAACTTATTTCAGTGTGTACATAAATTGTTTTCTTGGAAAAAAAAATGGACCCTCCCAGAAAACAAAAATTATATATGTTTACATGTATATATACTCACACAAATATTTATCAATCTATATATCATTATCATTGCATATAATTATACTTTTTTTCTATAAGTGCCATTTTGACCAAGTGCCGTTTTCACTAAGTGCCGTTTTGACCAAGTGCCGTTTTGCATAATCCAAGTGCCGTTTTCAATTCACATAGAATATGCAAAAAATACACAGTGACAGGTGTCTTCGCGGCACGTGTCTTCACCTGAAATGGCACGTGAGGACAGGTGTCCCTAATTACACAGGCCGACCATTATGATAGTGATTTTTTCAAAAGCGTTTTTTTTTTTGGGGGGGGGGGGCTTCTCAAGAAAAAAAAAATAAAAAGCAACCCACCCACCCCAATAATAAAAATAATGATTTAATAAATTAAAAAAGACAATATTCACTATTAATAGTAAAATACTAGTATGATAATACTCAGCCCCAAGCCAATTCGATGAATGATTCTTATCTGACCAGTTTATATTAATATATTAATTCATATTAAAACAAAATCTTTATCAATTTCTAAACTTGTATTTAAAAACTTGAAACACTAAAAATGAAATTTTGACAAACCAATTGAAGTATTTTTTTCCTGACCGATTACCCCGGTATATAAGAAATGCCAACCTCTGGTATCTAACACAAATGCCTGGTAAGGTACCTTGATGTCTTGTGAATACATGTAATTATGTAAAAATAATTCTTCAATGTCAATTGCAAAATATTGGAAAAAAAATTAATTATTTTATTGAGGAACGTCTCACCTGTCCTTAATCAGTAATCGTAACTTGACATATTTCTTTATTTACTTTTTAATCGATTTTTTTAGTAAACCTTTTCTGTAAATAATTTCATTAAATGTACCCTTCCTTAGCTCTTCCATTTTTTCAACGGAACATTCATCATAGACAGCTTCAAGAAAGTGGGATCGGAAATGATTGATTTCTACATAACTGCATGCACTTACTTTTTCCTATTCCACTTCACGCATTCTATACGAGTTTACCAAAACTTATGTCATAAATCAAATTCAAAATTAAATTAAATTAAATAAAATTCAGTTAAATAAAATTAAACTAAAATTGAATTGCGTTCACGGTGCTGAAATATTAAATCAATCACACAGAAATACACATCTAGTTATTTTAACTGTTTGAAGTTAATTATTTTGATACAGCATGTAAACACTTTTGAAGTATTTCTATAATTGGTAAAAATATGGTAGCATAATTAAATATTTAACTTTTTGTAAAATAAAAGGTAGGTTGGTTAGTATTGAGATATACTTTCAAAGTTTCCCTGCCTGGGAAACATGGGGAAAACTACATATTGGTGGCTTCCATGTCGGGAATCTGTATGGAAACCACTGAGGCATTTTTACATGGTTTCATATCTTGGGAAACTTACGGGAAACCACAGGTTGGTTGTTTCCATATCGGGAATCTATATGGAAACCACCGGGGCATGTTTCCATGGTTTCCTATCTTGGGAAACTTACGGGAAACCACAGGTTGATTGTTTCCATGTCGGGAATCTATGTGGAAACCACCGGGGCATGTTTCCATGGTTTCCTATCTTGGGAAACTTAAGGGAAACTATGTGGTTTCCATAAAATGGAAACTATATGGAAACTACTGATGTCACGATTCCCATAAGTTTCCATCGGGTTTCCAAATTTGGGAAACCTGGCTTTTCATCCTGTGATAGATAGGAGGGATTTTAACAAAATAAATAAAATATTTCAAATATTTCTTAAAAATAAATTGAAGTACTTTGGAACCTTATTTTATCGGATATGGGGCCTACTATTAGAAACAAATGCATGCAACAAAAACCAGTTATACTTTATAGGTGTAGAGAGCCCCCTTAAAT
Organism: Saccostrea cuccullata; assembly: GCF_032062105.1. Lineage (NCBI taxonomy): Eukaryota > Metazoa > Mollusca > Bivalvia > Ostreida > Ostreidae > Saccostrea > Saccostrea cuccullata. The sequence goes on along the minus strand of NW_026923346.1, from coordinate 16,294 downwards.
GTAGGTTAAACATACAATAATGATGAATGAGTCTTCCGATCGGAATAAATTAAAATCACAAATAGATAAACACACATTTTCAATATATAAACAGTCAAAATTGTTACAACAACGAGATTGCCACTTTTCCTAAAGATTAAGAATAAAATTAATTTGTGAAAGTGCAAGGATGTGTTAATCAAAATTTGAAATTTAAATATCTTTTATATGAAATAAGATTTTTAAATAATTTTTGAGTGAAATGCCATTAAAATATATAAGTCGTAATATTGTAGAGAAAATGATGACTTCAAATCTGTGTCCAAGTACCTTTAATCTACAAACGCTTTTCAATCTAACTTTTGCCAAAAGCGCCCCTTTTCATAACACAGAAATAATGTCTACTAGGTTGTCAAATGACAAAAAATTACTGTACACAGCTCTCGATCAATGAAATCATTTAATATGCTATTGATTCAGGTACGAGAAATAAGTGATCATCCTCTGTACCTGCATGGATTTAGGAATTATACAAACTGGTAACATGTGAAGATTTAATGGGAAAGGAAGTTGACCAATACTGTAATTTAATACCCTTACAAATATACCCCAACTTCATAAATTGGGCTGTACTTTGATCTGGGTAATCTTTAAGTATTTTGTTCCTTGTTGACATATAAGGGACATGATGATATGGGGTGCCCATTGTTATTAATATTTTTATGCAAATATACAAAACCCACATGTCTGCCTGCTACAGAAGCCCCTATAGTTGAAGTCAAAACATTTCCTGATTGATACTTGCCCCATTAAAAATTTGATTGCAATACTTAATTCTTTTGAAGGTCGAAGCCTTTTAAGTAGTTTAATAATGTACCGACCTACTTCATTTTCCATTGAAGTTTTTACTTGTTATTTATCACATGTATAAAGTTAAGACGAACGATTGAATATAAATATTTTACTTTCTATCCGTTGTACATTTTGACAAAATGACGCATGGTGTAAATCGACTTGACCAGGGGTTACACAAAAGATTCCCTTTTGAAACAAATGTCCTGTGAAAAGGTAATTGATTATCAAAAATATTGAGCAGATTATTAAATGAACGTTACATTTTTATATATATTATATTTTTTTTATTTTTATATATATTATAGTGAAACGCTTGAGGAATTTTGGTTGGAAGGTATGAATACACTAATCCGAGGCAGTTATTTTTAAAATCAACATTACTTTGTTAATTTGACCAAAAAAAAATTATTTACAATTAGGTTTCACATTCAATATGATGTAGACTGAATATGGATTGATATTTTCCAGCAGATACGCAAAATTATCTTGAGTAAAGTTTCATAATAAACTAAACGTACTGTTCCATGTAGCACTATGCTCACAAAATGACTCCCCGCCTCTAATATGATTACAATAATTTGGCTATGTTTGGCTATGAGAGACCCACAAAAAGTGTCAGATCAAAAAGTAAACTTATAGGAAATGCAAAAAAAAAAACACACAATGTAATAAGGATCTATGTGGAGTTGCGGATAAGAGATGGGCATCAAACAGCGCAACAGACAGACAGACGTACGACCAGACACTCCCTATCACTTTATACATTGTTCTACCTGCTTTTTTGTTCTACCTCCTTTTTAAGCAAGTGGGGGGGGGCACAAAAACATGATAATATTTAATACCTTTCGGAATTTTTGATGGATATTTAAAAAAAAAAAAACCACAGGAGAAAAAAATGAAACTTTGAGACTGCATATTTGCTGCTGACATGTAACTTCATAAGACGTATTTTCTGTAAAAAAAAAATGATTTTCTCTGTAAAATCGTCAAATATTTGTATGAAATACTTTTCTTTATTATAGATATCACAATCCTTGTCTTCCTGGCTAGTGTGTCATTTTTGTTCAAGAAAAGTTGCTATAAATGCTAAATATAGCAAGTCATTTTATGAAAATGATAATTCCTCTTGTGAATAGAACACTTAATTACATGTATACAAAGACTAATAAACTTTGACAAACAATACAGATAGAAAGATGTTGCTTTTTGTATGTGTATATAACAGAGCGATGCACAAATGCACTTATATTCAAGTAGTATATCATAAGGAAAAATATTCTCAAGAACCACTTTGACAGAAGAGTTAAAAAATATTTTCTTCCCCATAGAGAGTAGATTTTATCTAAAAAATTTCCTAATTAAGATCCCAGGATATGGCGTAGACACAATAGGATTAACCATGTGATTCTATTTTCAAAAAAAGATCTTCTCAATCCACTTAAGAAAGAATTATTTGAGAACATTTTTAAGTGAAGTGGATTAGATTTTTTTTCCCAAATTATGGACCCTAAATTAGAGTTGACATAAGTAGTTTCAAATAATCACCCAATTAATATAATTATAAAGGGAATAAAGAAAAGAACCTTTTTTCTGCTTATATACGCGTATATTTATATATTCCTATGAAACATAAATAAATGTATTCAAAGTATACTTTAGAAGTAGAAAACACTTGTTGCAGCCTTTAATTCAACATCCATTGCTTTTTATTTATAATTTCTGTTTCAGTCGTATTTGAGCTAGGTATATTCGATAATTAATTTAAATAAAAAATAACGACAACGTTTGACACATTGTTTCATTTTTTAATGACTGAAGATATATAAAACATTACAAGCCAGTGTTTTGACTGCATAAACAGCAGGTGTTATTTAAGTAATTTCGATAGGGTGGAATTATCAATTCAGTCAACTGGAAAGTGACTTAAGATGTATGGCAGTTGTATGGCAGAGCTCAAATGGTGGAATCGTGTGGAGCGGGTCAAATATGTACCTACATTTTCTTACACTATCAAAAAATGAAGTTTATATCTCCCTGAAGAGTTAAAAATTCACATGTAAGCAGTCTAAAAAGAATGTGAGTCGTTTTCAGGTTCATGATGCTATGTTTATGATTTTTAAGTTTTATAATACATGTACAAATAAGATACATTTCAAGTAATATCAGTTATTAGACATAGCGTTCTAGTAAAACAGTTTACTTTTGTTATGTGGTTATGCAAAATGAAAAAAAAATTAAAAAAATATTTTTTAAAAAACGGTTAAGTGTTTGTTTCAGTCCCCAGATTTCTCAATGACGGTTGTTATTGATAAGTAGTTTCAAAAGTGTTTCGTCTAGGATTTCCAAGCGTTCAACTTCATAAATAATTTGTTTTCCAGCTATACTTGTGTTTTCCTCGGCACACAGTACATATTTACTACACAGAATCACATGGTTTTAATACTACTTAAGGTGGAATTTTCGGTACACAATAAGGTCAATCTCTCTCTCTCTCTCTCTCTCTCTCTCTTTGGAGATAACGTACAGTATTCAAGATCAAAAGTCCATATATAAAACAAAACAAAAAATGATCAAAGCAAAAACAGCCTTCCAAAACATCATAGTTGGGATCAGGTGTCAAGAAGGAGTGAGCATTCCATGCCCGCCGGTCGCACCCACCGTGTGTCCCTGGTCATGATCGAGAAATAGTGAAACAATCCGTCGTTAATTTAGTGTATACATGTAAATAAAAATTAATATAAAAATTGTCATTCATCATTTGAGTCAATGTTTAATTGTATTTGCTTTGCTGACATGGTAATTGTATCGACCATAGAACTTACGAAATGATGACTTGAATCAAAACTGCTGATATCCTTGTTTCATCAACTTGTTTGCCGATACTTTACCCCATTTTAGAAACTGTTCATACGTAGATCATGCCCCCGCGTATCGAATTAACTGAGATACATAAGCTCCTTATGCAGGTTATGAAGGTATTTTGCTGCGTAAGTAAGGGAAGTTGACGATATAAAAGTTCAAGCCATCTGGTATATCATAGAGCTTGCTTGTTAGATTACCATGAACGCCCTTTTCAAGTAAAATACCTAAATATGAAACAGACGTGTCAGACTAGGTGGTATCTTTTATCTCAAGCTATATATATGAATGAAAATAACCATTGGTTGTTGACAATTCGTCGTCGATATATTTAAATGTCAAGTTGAAGGTCACAGCAAGGGTTTTTCTTATTTTCAAGCATTAGATTTTGTACATATTCTGCTTCATATGAATACAAAAATAGGTCTGCTAATAACAGGGCGCAATTGGTATCCATGGGAATTCTGAAAGACTGTTGGAAAACCTGGTTTCCAAAAACACCATAGATATTGCCAATCAAAAACTCAAGCACTTTTTGATGTCGACTTCAGACTGCTTGTGTGTACAATCAGAATGTTTTTTATCAAAATAATTTTGCAAATGACCAATGGCAAAGTGAGTAAAGTTCCATTTTTATCAGAAAAAACCAGCTGTTAATAAAATCGAAAAGGATGGACTTTTTTTATCATGGGTAATGGTTGTGTATAAAGTTGAAAAGATTTTAAGCTTTTGATTTTGTTCAAAAGTTGTTCAAAAGTTCTTTGGAATTTTAAAGTATCCACATTTGATTTACACCAAGTCTGCATCTTGAATATATCGTTGCACTGTTCTCATGAGGTTTCTTCTTCACTACTGTTAATATCTTAGTGAGGAGTGAAGAGAGAGACTTGGTTGAACATTTACTAAAACCGCTATCTTTGTATCTTTGTTTGTAAGGACTCTTGTGAAGTTTCGACATCCAACTAAAACTTACATATGGTAGTTCAAAATCATTTGGGTTATTTGGGATGATATATGATTTTGAAGAATTTCCTCCTAAGAAAAGTGATTATGAGTATAAGTTGGATCACCACTTGTAGAATTAAATCGAAGTTCTTCTGAAATTTTCTAGAATGAGCCTAAGTTACCAACGAAGACAATATTGTAACCTGCTTTGTCAGCAGATACCAGTACGTACTGATCACGTAATCTATCTAGTTCTTTTTTTCACTTTTGGATTCTTAAATACAGAAGGATAGATTTTTTTATATTGCTCCTCAATCTTTTAATATTAAGATCATAGATCTTATACATTTCATCCATTCTGACAAGTGTCGACGTCTTCTTAGGATTACTCATTAAGAATTACTCTCTACTTAAAAAAAAATGATGACCATTTCAAATATAGAGAATCTACTAAATGTACAAATTATACAATAAATAATACAAATATTACGTCTTAAACGTGCATGGACACAGATCTGAAGTTAATATTTTCTGTATAATAATACGATGTATATTCTTATAGTATTTAACAAAAAAATAAATCAAAAATCTTATTTTATTCAAAAGTTATTAAAACTTGACATTTTTTGGCGGATTTGATTGACACATCATTATTGCACTTTCACAAATTTTAATTTTATTCTTAATACTAAGGAAAAGTGGCAATTTTGTTGTGTATAAATGAAAAATATTAAAACTATAATCCAGAAAAATCAGAGTAGAAATGTCCGAAAGCAAAACATACACACAGTATATTGTCAGTCCGTGCAGTTGTAGTGAGTAGACTTTAGCAATTGAACGCACCCGGTGAATCGTAAACATCAACAATAACAGAGCTCGGGCCCTGTTTACAAAAACTGGGGCCCGTTTCATCAAAAGTCGTAGACTTAGGCGTACTTCCGGGGCTTACGCCAAAACTTAGTCGGGCGTAATTTGCGTTTCACCAAGCGGGGTAAGTCTAGTCGTAAAATATACACTTGTCACAGGAAAAAGTCCTTGACAACGTTGCATTGCGCAGGCGCAAAAACATAAACATTGCCCAATCCGTACAAATATGTATAAATTGTAGCACGTCAAAGTACAGAATAACACAACTTATAGATAAATGAATACTTGCACTGATTGAAACGTGCATGGATTGATAGTGTCATCTAGGAGACGTGTATTTTATAAGAAAGCTAATTTTAGTTTTTTACAACATTTCAATAATAAAAGTCGTATAAATTGAAAGGAAGAAAAGGACCGTACATGTACAGGTATTTCAGAATTAAGCTAAGCTATTTATTTTGGAATTTTAATTACAGCCCCTCCCCCCTTTTCGCGAAATTGATACAGGTTAATGACTTCGCCTTTGATAATAATTTTCATGATTTGATAAATACTGATTCCAATAATGAATACAATGATTGAGTTTGAGATAGAATACACATTTTTAGTCAAGAAATAAATTTTACACGTTTACTACTAAGGTACATACATGTATAAGGTACACATAAGATAATCCTCTCTAGTTTATTAAATTTTTGTCAATTCAAATGATCCATTATAATATTGTTATTGTTTATCAAAATGACACAAAGGTTCATAATACAGTTACGAAATACTAACTTTAGGCCTTGCAGTTATAGAAAAAAAATCTTTACTATCTGTAGATTAAATGGAATGTACCGTTTTAAAAGTATGCACACACACACACACACACACACACACACACACACACACACACTCACACACACACACTCACACACACATACACACACACACACACACACACACACACACACACACACACAGAGAGAGAGAGAGAGAGAGAGAGAGAGAGAGAGAGAGAGAGAGAGAGAGAGATATGACTACAAAGATATTCTTTCAAAAATTCTCTGCTTGTGTGGTATCTGTCTTTGAAATTAAGTTACAGTTACTCTTTATTTTTTATTCATTAAAAATGTGAGTTATGCAGGAAATCAAAAACATGCATATTTTCATCTTATATGTGCTTTATATACGCTCAGATTATCTTATACTATCTTAGATTTACTCTTTTAGACAAAATCATGAAAATTAAAGATGTCTTCTGCATCAATGTTTGTCTGAAAAAAAAATGAATAATTCATTCTTGAACTTAAGTGTTTAATTATCACCATCTTACATTGATATTATAAAAGCAATAATATATTTCCCATTTCAAAAATCTCATTGTTTATGAGACCCCCCTCCCTGGGTTCCGTCTTTGATTCGCCAGGAACTTCACTTGTCCCAGATACCTTAAAAATTTATTACTTTCGTCCTTAACTGAGTACTCTGTACATTCAATGTTAATTAATCTGCAAATTCGGGAGGTTCTGAATCCTCTCTACGACCCTTTCTAGATTCACGCATGTGGACGAGGAGTAAATAAGAAATGGACTCTTCAAACATGATTTAAAAAAAACTATTTGGCTTTAGAAAATTACCAGAAAGAGGATTACTGTGCTTTTGAAACCGATTTTTTTATTCTTTTTTTTTTCAGAAAATATGTTTGGGGAAATTTTTTTCTTTCAAGACAGACAATTTTAATGGGTCTCTTTTTAATGAATGAAACAGAAAAGGTAACTAGAGGTACCGTAAGCAATGAGTTCAATAAAAGATACCATCCCCCCGCCTCCCATATGAATATAGTGGCAGTGTCCATGTTTTGCTATGGGACACCCAAAATATGTGTCGGATCAAAAAGTACAATAAGGCACAATGGCAATATGTAATAAAGATTCTGTGAATGAGGAGTAGCGGATAGAGTAGCGGATAGAGATGGGAACCCCCAAAGCTTAACAGACGGACGGACATCCCGATTACTATATAGTATATACCCTCCCGCTTTTCAAGCGGGGTGTAGAAATATAGTTACATATGTATAGTTGATTTACAATACCTTATCCATACAATACCACAATCACATGTGTATGAATACATTGTCAAAACGTAAGAATTGGTGATCGAAAAAATCTCTAATAATTAATCTTTTCTTTTAAGCAGAAATTTATTAAAATATTAAGTACGTTATTACTGAAATCAACTACGTCCCCAAGTGGTTGTAACAACACCCCTCCCCCTCCCACTCTTCCTAGTATGTATAATTAAATAATGCATTGTTTGTATTTTAAATTCTTCTTAGAACCGTACTATTTCTTTAGAAATCGCTAAATTGTTTTATAATCAGTAAAAAGGTTTTATTTTAGCTTTACGCCCAAAATTACGCCTACCCATGAGTAGACGTAAAATTTTGGCCTAAATTTAGTCAAATTTTAATGAAATGCAGATCTTCGTGCTAGTTCCGACTTTACGCCGGCGTAGCGCTACGACTTGGCGTACGACCTTTGATGAAACGGGCCCCTGTTTACGTTTAACGGGCTAGATCGATTTGCTAAACTCTGTACACAGCACTTTGCTCGGAATGACGATACTTGTGAAGAAGTTTTACTTTCTAACATTTTTATTCTGAATTCTGGATTAAAGTTTAAATATTTCTCATAAATACACAAGAAGATTGCCACTTTTCCAAAGTATTAAGAATAAATCTAAACCTTTTTTAAGTGCAAGGATTTGTCAATCAAACCCGCCAAAAAATTTGAAGTTTAACTAGGAGACTTATTGTTCACAGAACAATAAGAGGTCTTTCCACCTTCTTTGAATTTTAAATTTGTTTTATATCGGACTACTAAAAATTAAATTCCAAGAAAAAGAAACCAAAACTCCCTTAAAGCATAGAAAAAATGAAAATTTAAAAAAAAAATGAATGACCTTGACCTTTGATCTTGAAAAATATTCAAGGTCAAAGGTCAAGGGTCACAATGCAGTTGTCCCCATGCCTCTATGATTTATAGTTTTCAAGTTATAAGGTTTAATAGTAAGTACAAAAAACTTAAAGGGCAATAACTCATATAAAGGGTCATCAGATCCATTTGCACTTATACAGTGAAGTTAGGCCTAAAGACCCTTATGACATTAGTGAAGTTTTGGTGTCTCTACAGTCTATGGTTTTGGAGGAGTAGCGATAACAAGGTTTTCTGCACAAGGGGCAATAACTTTTTAAAGGGTTAATATTAGGGGACAAGAGTGAAATCTTTGAAACAGTTTTAAGAGTACATATTAATGATGCATAGACATTAAGTATATGTTTAAAGACAAAAGAGATATAAAAAGAGCTAAATTTCTCATTTTTGGAATGACCTTGACCTTTGACCTTTACATGAATTTGAAGGTCAAAGGTCAATGAATCATATGCAGTTGGTCCCATGTTTCTACGACTTGTTATTTTGAAATTTTTAAATTTTTTGTTAAATTTAAAAAGTTTCAGGGGCAATAACTCATTGAAGGGGTCACCGAATGCTTTCGCAATGAATAGATTGAAGAGTCCTCTGAATTAGTCAAAGACATTGGTGAAGGTTTCATACCTCTACGGTTTACGGTTTCAGAGGAGTAGCGATAACAAGCATTTCTTGCAAAAGGGGCAATAACTTCGAAAGCGGTCAAGGTTCATTTATGCAGGGTGAACTGCAGTAATCTTTTACGGAGTACATTCTTATGGACTATCAATCTTTTCGATAAATCTTGAAACAAAAAATCACACGGCGGAAAAATAATAAAAAAGAAGAAACAGAAGGAAATCAATAGGTCTTTCCACAGAAAGGTGGAAAGACCTAAATAACTTTTAAATAAAATAAGATTTTTAATTTATTTTTGTGTGAAATGCTATTTAAAAATATACGTCGTAATATTATACAGAAAATGTTAACTTCAAATCTGTGTCCATGCACCTTTAAACACAAACCATACTCTCCGTGAAACACTTTAAATCCCTGCAAAGATATTCGAAACTAATATCTTGGTGTTGAGTAAATTATAAAACTCTAGAAGTTCCCGAAAACTCTGTCTTGGCTACAGCAAGACTGTCATTGGTAAAGTTAGGTTAGATTATTTTTAATGGAAATATGAAGCTAAAAAATTACTAGCCTTTCGATATAAGAGAAACAAAAAAGTTATCTCGAAAAGTATACTTACATGTAAATGCAAAGCGTCATCTCTAAAAAATTGTCGACATTGCAGCACACACTCACATTAGATTATATTTATAAACATATAGTCACATCTGACTTCTTGCAAACGTTTCATTGAATTGTTGCCGTTGGTGTTTTACTTCATTCTGCATCTGTGCGTGTGATGGAGGGTGTGTGTGCGTGTTTCAGACTCTAAATTTTAGACATAAGTGTTTAAGCAGGATAAAATAATCTTAAAATATAACCGATTATTGTATTTATCTCAAATCTCAATTTAATAACCGGGAATAGTATTTTTGAATAATTAATGGGCTCATAAAAGTACAAAAAAAATTACCAATTTGAAAATGTTTTGAGCTCTGTACAAAATGGTATGCAAAGTCAAAATACAAAGACCCAATTAAAATAAAATTCTTATCCAAAAATCAATATTATAAGATCTAATCTGGTAACGATACCATCATTCAATTAGTGACAATATATTATGGAATTAAAGGTTCCTTTTCAGGATTTATCGATGTGTACATCCAAACCGCATAAAATGCGAAGTTTAAGGTATCAGTCACGTTATCCAGAGATGGAGTATACGATGAGCTACCGATGCGTTTTTTGATAAAAATGGCGTGGTTGCACGCCGGACACCTATAGTAATCGGAAGGTAACTGAAGCCATTTGGCGAATCGGGGGTCATCGGTAGAAAATAAGTTGTAGTTACAAATCAGCGATGTCTCCAACGATGCCCCACATCGCTTCTCATCGGGAGCCCATCATTAACATGTTTTAAAAGCAAACTCAGTATTTAAAATGGGTTTAATTCCTGCAGGTAACATGTTCCAATCTTTGATTCCATTAAAATAAAAAGAATCATATTGATTATGCTTAATTGATGGTACAACAAAATCTGCATTTGAGGCTGATCTAGTATGGTAACTACTAAAATTTGACCGAAGTAAAAAATGTTCGTTAAGATAAGAAGGGGCTTTTCCTAGAAAAATATTAAAAACATTGGTTGAGTCTAACCTAAGAGACTCTATCTTGAATATTTAGTAAATTTTTTTTGACAAATATGTAACTTTTTCTTCTACGTTTTGGAAAGCCCTGCATACCAAGCACTACAGGCGTAATTATGTCGTATGTATATTCATATTATCGTCTTCTTGAACCATTTTTATAGCCAGTCATAATTCCTTTTGTTGTCTAACCCTTTTCCAGAGACCATGATTTGAACAGTTTAGAATTTACACTTAACCCAGAAAGATTTCACCGTCTCTGGCCTGGTGGTTCTTTGGAAGATTTCTATTCATTCCACACTGTTTTGCATTTTTAAAAAAAAATCTCCTCTTGGAAGGGGATTGGTCCTTCATTAAAATAATACACAACTCTCATTCACTTGTTTTGTACCAATTTTGGGAGAAAGTTGACCATGTAATCTTGAGAAGACGTTGAAAATGAGACAATTTAACAGATGGACGGACTGATGACAGATCATCAAAAAAGTTCATTCGATCTCTCAGCTAAAAATGAATCAAAAATGAATCTTTATAAACTACAATGAATCTATATTACCAGAAAATGAATTGCTTCTATATAATTATCATTCATATTATACCCGAAGTTGTGATTTTAACAATTTAGAATCTATACTACCTCTTGAAGCTTCCAATTAAATTTCAGCTTCTCTAGTCTAGCGCTTTTCAGAAAAAAAAGAAAAGTTTTTACATATATTTCAATGTACATATTCTGTTCCCTATTGTGGCCCATCCTACCCCCGAGGGGTCATGACCCGAACAAATTAGAAAGTAATTTATCAAGAAAGCTAGCTTCCATTATGTGTTAGCTTTTCTTACTCAAATGGTTCTTGACAAGATTTTATTAACAACCATTTTTTATTCTTGATTATCTCCCCCCTGAAATGCAGCTTGGTCCTTCATTTTAACAATTTTGTACCCTCTTACCCTAGGGCATTTAAGCCTACATGTAATTTGGTTCATAGTGGCCCAGTGGCTCTTGAGAATATCGTCGAAAATATGAAAAGTTTACAGACAGAGGGATAGACAGCTAGACGGACGAAATACGGACACCGCTGATCAGAAGAAATCAGTTGAGATAATAAAAAAAACAATGCAAAATAAATTGCAATAAGTTTTACTGGGTGCACACACTTGCCCTGAACATGAACACATATATTTTACAATTCATAGTTTTTTTTAATGTATTCGCAATTAAATGAAAATATCAAAATTAAAAACCATTTAAAAAGATATTTCTAAATACTTGAACATAAAATCATTATTCGCACTATAAAATAAAACTTGATAGCTGCCATCAATTGCATAAAAATATACATATACAAAATTAAAATAAAATAATCAGATATTTGTGTTCTCATTATACCTTATTTGAAGCCAACCTTACTAGAATTTTTCCAATGGAAGTAAAGTGAAAAATCGTTTCTGTTTTAAATCAAGAATATTATCATAATACGATAAAATATGTGTTCAACAAATGTACAAGTGCAAATACAGAATTAGACAGGTCTATCCACTTAAAATTTCAATCGCATGCATTTTCTTGCCTAGATCCATAACAAAATTGATTTAACATGTTTATAAGAATACATTAAAATTCAATTCATTATATTTCATAAAAGTGTTGAATTCAAAATATATATTATTCGTCAATATGTCAGATATGGTACCTTATATGACAACTGAGTCAACAATTGTTCAATCTTATAAATGAACAGCAACAAAGCAACAAATGTACAATGTACGACGAAAGAATTTTTTTTATCTGTAAACCCATACTTTTACACTTTACTCGGAGTTTGTGGAGGGTATTAAGGGATACTTTAGGCTAATTAATTGACAAATTTAGTAGAAAAATATCACATGATAAAGAAATCTATCGATAAAACTAATTGCTTGCTTGAAAAAGTAAAATCAATGCATTTTTTTTGCAAAAGGGCCAAATCTTGTATTTAATAAAATTATCTAATAGGTGTTTCAAAATGCATATAATAATAAGTTTTTCCTTTGTAGTTTAATATATGTAACCCAATTTTTGGGTGTAAACCCCCCTCCCTCCACTTTATCCATCGGTGACATTTCTCCATATTACAAGATAAAGGTTCAATTCAATACTTCACACGACAGCTTAAAATTCAAACCAGCACCCAATCTAGGTACTTCAAAAAGAATCAAATAACATTACATTTTACTTCAAAGTCGTCCCTTGTTCTAGATCAGGAACACTCGAGAGGTTATTCTCCTCTTCTGTCAATTCTACATTCTTGATATTATCAAAGCTTATGTGTGACAAAAATGGCAGTGAATCAGAAATAAGCTTTCTGAACCTTTCTTCAACGTTACTTCTAAACTGCAGTTTAGGATCGTTATCATTTTTATCGAATATAAGATATCTAGAAGACACGTTAATCCATGCTTGTTTGACTATTGTGAACATTTTTTCTGATTTCTCAGATTCCAAGAGGTTTTCCAGATGTCTGTGTTCATATTCATTACAAATATCAAATACAGTCATTCCTTTGTTGTTCGTTACTGACGGAGAGTCTCCATGCATAAGAAATATACAGCCACGCAAGAGTCTTTCAAGTACTACTAATGGACTATCTCCCTCTAAAAAGAATGCTGTGTTAAACAGTGGTGTTCTTCCCTGTCGATCCACTGTGTGCGCTGTGCACTCTTTCACTTCTAATAGTTTCAATATGCATAATATCCTACTAAATTTTTCAGTTTTTGCGGCAAGATTTAATGGCGTGTAACCCTCTGTGTTCTTTTCCATAACTGGGACTGTTCGATCACTATCAATAAACAAAGAAAGTAAAGCGTTCACGTCAATATCATTCTTTGGTGCTCCAACACAATGATGAAGGATATTGTACTTTCTTCTGTCTGTTAGAAACAGGTCTGTCTTTGCTTTTAAAAGTTGAACTATCGTATCTGTGCGATCTTTAGGGCAACAAACAGCAAACATTATTGGCGTTTCTAGCATTTCATTTTGGGCATCAACAGCAACATCACATTTGAGCATCTTCTTTACAATAGTGCACACGTCAGTGTCATCTCTATCAGATTTCAAGACCAAATGCAATGCTGTGTTTCCTTCAGAATCAGGTGTATTTATACATCCTTTGCTTATTCGTACAAAACTTCGCACACAGGAAACACTTGCATTTCTTTCAATAGCAATGTGCAAAGGAATTTGTCCAGTCTTGCTTTTTTGATCTATTGAAAAGGATTTTAGAAGAGCATCAAATACTTTATCACGTTCAGCTTTCGGTTGACTTTTGGGATCATAGCAGATGGAAGCCAAATATTGAAAAATGTTACGTCTTGGTTTTGTCCGATGAAAAATGCACTGCTGCAAATATCTAACCAACTCCTCATAGAGAAAGTTTTTAGATGTGGTAGTTTCCAATAAAGCATCAATATCTAAATCTTCCAAATGTTTACTTTTTTCCAGTAAGAATATAAGTGTCTGAAAATTTTTTACTGAGTATCTAAATGCCATATCGATGCAAGTCAGTCCATCTTCATCTCTCTTATCAACATCTACACCAAGTCTAACAAGCTGTTCGCAAACCGCACGTGTTTTGTCATCTGCAAGACGAGAGCTTGCACAGTAATGAAGAAATGTCCGTTGTTTTTTATCAACTGGGAAGTTAAGGTCAACAGTTGCTATTTCAAGAATTTTCTGAACAATTTCAATTTTCAGATCGAAGATATTCTCAGACTGTACATCTTTTCTTGTCTTTTGTTTTTTCGGGGATTCCTCTGTAGTCATTTTCTTCGTTATTGCTTCAGATGGAAACTCTAAAGGATCTAAAGATTCAAAAAGGAATGATCTACTTGTTATAAATTGCATTGCTAGTGAGAGTGGTGAGTGTGAGTCCTTTGATTCTTTTTTGTCATGAACAGAGGGTCCTTTTGCAAGAAGTAAATTGAGAGCAGACTCACGAAGGCTAAATTCAGTGTCAGATGAAATTAAATAAAACAGGGCATTTTTTCCATAAGTGTCCTTTGCATTTATGTCAATGTTTGCGGTCAGTAAGAAGTTGAGGAGCTGGACCATGTTTGGACACGTCTGTACAGCTGTTATTAGCAGTGTCTGGTCATCTAGACCCTTGGTTGAATTTCTTATTTTTGCATTGTTAGTCGACATCAACTGTTTCAGAGCCTCAATCTTGATATTTTCGCTAACATCTTCTTTTATACATGCATGAAGGGGAAATTGACATGAATCATGTTGAGCAAGTTGTTTCAATATATCATGAGAACCTGCATTTTCCATTGCAATCCTGAAAGCAGACAAACCGGTATTGTCATAGGTAAGCACATTCAAATTTTTCGATTTCAAGAGAACACTTGTAATCTCCTCCTTCGAAATTCCTTCATCATAGGTGGATAATAGAGCGACGTGAAGTGCGGTTTTTCCATGCATATCTTCTATTCTTAAATCTATCGGTGCTTGTGTGAGGAATCTTAGAATATTCGTTCTCGGTTTTTGCCTTTTTAATTCTACAAAAATAGGATTATTACCATAATTGTCAGCTTTATTGACATCTGCACCATGTTGTATTAAAAGATCAAGAAAGCGTTCAATTGCCACGTTTTCTTCATAGTTTTGGAGAAGGAGTGTGTGTAAACAGGTTCTCCCGATAATGTCTTGTGCATTTGGATTCCCTCTGTAGTGTAAAAGACTTTTAACAACATCAATGGATGGGTTAAATTTGCTGACCTCAATCATAAGTGGAGTCTCTCCCTTTTTATTTTTCATATTAATGTCAATACCTTTGACATATAATCTGCCTATCATCTGCAAGAGGATACTTTGATTTTCAATTTGTTCATATGCATCATCATGCTGACCCTCAGTTGTTACTTCTTCTGGGTACAATGCTAACGCCTCTTCCTTCTCTTCCTCCACTTCTTCTGTATGAGGACTGCCATTACTGTCAAAGTGTCCTCCAACAGTTTTTGAATAATAGACTTTGAATTTTATGAGTAGATGAAGGATAGAATCCCCATTTTCATCAGTTATATTTAATGGATTCTGGCGTTTCATATCAGAATACTTTCTGATATCAGAAAGTGAAGAGTATGCATCTATCAATCCATTTGTTATTTCAAGGGTGGGAATTTTAACTAAGTCTAGTAAAATTCTTTCGTGAGAGCCTTGCTCAATTATGGAATTATCGATGTTTGCCACTATGTCTTCGTAGAATGTCCTTTCTCCGGTTGCTAATATCTGATTATAATTCAAAGCACCTTTCGTAGCATTTGTATCTGAACTAGGTTTAATTGCATCAAATGCAAGAACTGCCTCAAGAATTTCCAAACAACAAATCTGTGGCTCTTCATAGCAAGCATGCAGAAATTGCCAT
Source organism: Saccostrea cuccullata (assembly GCF_032062105.1). NCBI lineage: Eukaryota > Metazoa > Mollusca > Bivalvia > Ostreida > Ostreidae > Saccostrea > Saccostrea cuccullata. The sequence continues at coordinate 181 of NW_026923346.1, read as the reverse complement.
CCTCTCCAACTTGTGAATGAAAATACTGCTTTTTTCCCTATCAAAAGACGTATTGCATCCTCATTTCTGGCCCTTAGAGCTTCATGCAAAGGAGATGCATACTTCTGGATTGACTCTTCAACTGTAGAACCCTTTTTTTCTCTACAGAAATTTTGAATGTCTTTGTTTTCATATTGTTCCA